>NW_010172322.1:8154-62497 GCF_000695765.1 Mesitornis unicolor | reverse complement strand
AGGCCCTGAGTGGCCTGGATGGTGGCCGATGTCCGCCTCGGCGCTGGCCCTGAGGGACAGGGAGCTGCGGAGCCCCGGTCACCTTAGGTGTCATCGTTTCCACCGGGCAAGTGATGGTTCTAGGCCAACATAAACACTGCTCTCTGTTTTCTCCCCTGTCATCCACCCCTGAACGGACACTCTTAAGTCCTCCTCATCGTTCACAGCAGCTGCTGGAGGAGCAGAGTCACTCGTGGCCCAGCTAGAAACCAAATATCTGTCCGTGTCCGTGCCCTCACCCGTTATAAAGTGCTGACAGGCAAATATTTGCTGCGGCCCTAATCCTGCATGCCCTTGTGTCGGCAAATCTCTGGGGGATGGACAGGGAGAGTTTTGCTGGCTGGGTTTGTCTCCAGAGCAGATGCTGGGTTTGCAGCCAGCCCTCCTCCGGCTTATGTGATCCCAGTAATCCAGAGCAAGTGAAAAAAAAAGAAAGCTTTAGTGAAATGGTCGTCCGATGCCTTCTCTGGATTCTCTGGGCAGAGGTCCCGTGGTGGTGAGTTGGGCTGTGGAGGGGCTGTGCCGTGTTTCGGAGGCTGGTGAATTTGTTCCTGCTGGAGCTATCTGTTTAGGAGCTCAGGGCCCTGGTGTTTTCTGCCTGGGTCACTGCACAAGCCTCCTGCTGTTTTTTGGCTGTGCAAAGGTTTGCTTGGCATATGGAGTTGGTCAGATGTAGGTGTCACACTCCGGGTTCTGCCTCTCCCCTGAAACTGAGTCACTTTTCAAGTGTAAACAAAGAGGGAGGAGTACCAGGCCTTTGCCTCTTTCTGCTGATGAGTGAAAGTGGGTGTTTTATTTTATCCAGCTCTGACTTCACACACCCATGGAGGCAGGCTGAGACTAAACTTTCAGAGTACAACATGGACTCTGTCTTGTCAGCAGCATATTCTCTGTTGGTGTTTTTCTTGTTTTCGGTTCTGATATGATGTTGCAGGACATGCAAAAGAGGAGATAAACTGCTTTGTGGTAGTGCTTTTTATGTTTTCCAGATATTATTGTGTACAAGGCAACTTCCTGAAGTCTTCCAATGTTCCTCAGGGGAGTGCTTGAATTCAAAAAATGTTGCAGATGTTCCAAACAGTGTTTTCAAACATTCGCTTAATGTGACCGCACTGCAGTTAAAAAGTTGTATCCAAGATACTATGGTGGAAAACAAGTGAGAGTCGATTTGCCTGCTCTTGTGGTAGTATATATATTTGACAGCATTTGTTGTGAGTATGGTTTCACTACTTCCTTTGAAGAGCCAGCTAGTTAGTTGTGAAGCCTGATTTTCCTGTGTAAAGGAGACTCTTATGTACACCATCTGATAACAGTGGAAGAGTGTATTGTATTTGCAGTCCCACTCTCCACTGCTAGAGGGTTACATAAAAGGAATCAAAATTCTTACTAACATCCTGGAGACCAGGATCCTCTAAGGCTTGTTTGGTGGGGAATCAAGACCTAAAGGAACAACTAAGGAGAGAGAACTATTCAAAATGTAAAGACAAGTATTTGTACAATTGCAGAAACTATCCAGTGGACTCAAGGGAAAGTAGTACTTAAAATTATTTTTAACTCAGATTGTTACTTGTTTTCCTTAACCGATCACATTTAAAAATTAACAGTTGCCCAGTTGTCCAATAATCACTGAACCCTTCTAGTGTTCTTTAGATGTTGTTGAGATTATTAAACTGAAGGGAACTGTAAAAGCCCTGTTTTTATTGTTACCCATTATTATTTTGTATTTCTATTAGTATTTTTTTATTTCTGTTTGGGTTTGCCAGTGCTAGAAAGCTTTTTAGCAGCTTGTATGTAGTCTAGTTCTTGTTTTGATATAGTAATTTCAGTTTGTCCAGGGACTAGTGGCTATTTGTGCCAAAAAATTCTATAATAGTAGTAATTTTAAATATTTTGCCCAAATGTATTCAAAAGAAGCCTTTAGATTAGTAAACACTGGTAGAAGGAGCAGAACCTTTTATGTAGAGTGGCCCCATCTCAGTGCTTGGAACAGTGCTGGGAGACTGTTGCTGCACAGGACCTTAATTCATAAACACCCTTCCCTTTGATTTGATATCTTTGTCCATCACAGTATTCTCTGGTTGCTGATGGTATAGCAAAGATATTTGTAAACAGTTAACCCCTGGGTGTGTCCACCATTACATTTAATTTACTGCTGGGAAGGAGGATGAAGACAGGAAGGGTCTTGCTACTGCTGCAAGCCAACGTAGGTTTTGAAAGTGAACAGGTTGGATCAGGGTATCCCCGAATAACTGAGATCACACCAAGCCTGCATCATCTGTCAGCCTATCTGTTCCCAGCTGGCTCAGTGGTGGCAATCTCATACAGGCCTCTCTTCCGAAGGCTTTTTAAATCTTTGCGCTCTGTAACTGAAATTTAACTTGACCCCCAGAATGGTGACCTTCACTGGAAAACCTGTGAGAAAAGAGGGAGAGAGGGGAGACTCCACGCTTTCTGCTACAGAGGAAAGCAAACAAGAATTTTTGCTGTTGGCTCTGGAGCAGCATGATTCACTCAGTGGACAGTCAGTTTGGGGCAGTCTCAGCATGGTTTTTGCTTAATGTGCTTACCTCACCTCCTATTTGATCTACGTGTGCATGGCCAAAACCTGTAATTTTCAATGTTGCTTGCTGCTAGTTCACTGGAGCTACATATGGGCCAGGAGTTTCTCTGGGGAGCTGCTGCTGCTGTTGGCTGCATGGAGGACTGATGGAGTGCTACTGATGGGCAGGTCTCAACACCCACCTGCCAGACTTCCCAAAACCATTAGTTGGAGGCAGCCTTTTCAGCCTTTACTTCTGGAACCTTGGCGTGGAGGGACAGTGTGGAGCGGTAGATACAGAGGTAAAAAATCCTGATAAGGAAAGTCCCCATTCAGAGTTTGGATGTAGTGGCTGTTGTTTTTAACCCTCCCAAGGTCTCAGAGGTGGCTGAGTTGCTTTAGTCAGGCTAGGCTTGCTGAGGAAGGTAACAAGGCTCAGAGACCAACTTTGAAGGCCTGAAAAACATGAGGCTTTTTTAAGACTCCAAACTTGTACAATGAACAAGTTAAGTGTCATGAATCACCAATGCTTCTTTGCAGCTGGAAGTCTTATAGTGTTTCCGTAATTTTATCTATATGGTGCTCTTCAGAGCAGCATCTGAGTGTCGGGTGCCTGGCTTGAAGAATGTGTAAGGGATTTAAATAGTTGGGTGAGCTATGGAGAGGAAGAGCAGGTTTTGTGGCAGGGGGGGTACATAGGGACATGGAGGAAGTGGCTTGGAAAATAAGAATATGAAGGGGGGGAAATAATTTCATTTTTTAATGAAACCTGTTTTTTCAACTCACTATATAGGCATTGAGGAGACGGGGTACATTTCTCTAGGGGAACTGAAATAGATGGGAGCAGCTGAGGAGATGCAAGGCTTTGGGAGAGTTATGGTTAGATTAATTTGTAGATATTAGTAAGCACAGTGAAGCATTCCTGACATGGGGCGAGATCTGGCGTGTCCTAAGGAAAAAGGGCAGATGAGTTTGTTAAGAGTGATATTGATGCAATTCCTGTTATCAGAAGAGCACTCTTCTCCTTGGGAACCGACTGCTTCCTCAAACAGGAGCTTCCTCTTGTCACGAGACAGGGCTTTAGACAGGGTTGTCTTTGTGAGATACACACAAGCTCATCCCTGTGGTGCTGGTTGTGGAAAGTGGTCATCTGAGTTCATGTTGTTCAGTAGTTATTGATGTGAAGAATATGAGAGACAAAGCACTCTGTTCTCCAAATCATATAACTGTGTCCTTGGTCTAACGCATCTGTCCTTTTTGGCAAAGTTCAGTGTGACGTTTTAAAGGGGTTTAAGTCAGATCTTATGAGTGGAGGTCCAATTTGGTAGATGCAGCATTGAAAAGGTTATTCACATTACCAGCTTTCCCCACTCAGAGTTAAAAATTAACTCCATCTCATGGAGTTGTTAACCTGCCGCTTTCATACTCTTATCTGTTGCTTAGTTTTTCTAAGAACAGTTTGCAAATACAAGGAGTGAGGGGGGAATGCAGGCCAGTTGTCCAAAGAATAAGGAAGTCTGCACAAAGATTATACAGAACTTTACTGATCCTTTTGTGTCAGTCTCCCCTGTCAGGTTAGGGGTGCAAGCAGTATTTTGTGGATGACATTAGTTTGTGTTCTTATGCTGTAAAATGCAAATATTCCTAGAGCGGAAGACCTCCTCACAAGAGGACTTTACTGTAAGGAGTTCCTAACTGTAAACATACTACTTTTCTAGCAGGCATTTACAAAATATGTAAATGTTTTTATGCACTTTATCTAGTTACTCTCTTCTGCTGTGCTGTGATACTCTGTGAATTTGTTTTTCTAGACGTATATTTTCTTCAAGATATGTTTTATTACTAAATGTTTATATATCCGAAACCTTCAAAGCAAGGTTTGTGTGTATGAGTGTGTGGGAAATCCAGCATAGGTTTGCACCCTACCTCCTATTTGTGGTAGTAAAAGTAATAAAAATAGTGCCTCCAAAGCCTGTTTTTGTAATGGAAGTGTGAAGGTTTATTGTTGTAGAAAATGAAGGGGGAAGATTAATTTAGCTGGAAAATTTCACTTCTCAGAACTTCTCAGCCTGACATCAGGCTGTGCCTGCCTTTTGTTTTTAATTGTCCTATTTAGTGTAGTCCAGTGTGCCTTTTTATCAGTCACGTATCTTTATATGCAGTGTTGAAGCACAGAGGGTTGAGTTGCCCAGTAAAAGCATGGATGCGTGCATGACAGAAGAGTCGCACTGTCTTTTTTTGCAGTTCACCTCACACCCTTATTTCCAGCAAACAATTTTTAAGCTTTATGGAGGTGCAGCTTTATGTACCTGCATGGTACAAAATAAGAAAGCTAGCGGCACAGCTGCAGTAAATTCCACTGGGATTCTACGTTTCCTGCAACAACAAAGTACAAAGTTCTTTTTCCAGACAACAACCAGAATGAAATTATTTAACAAAGTCAGTGGTGTTACGGTCCTCAGCGGTAGAGATGTCCTTTTCGCAGTTCTTCCTTCATCTTTGCCATGAGGTTTGCGTTTAGTGTTCTTTTGTCAGTGTGTCTTGCAGCCAACTGTATGACCAGGTAGGTCATTTTTTCCACACACTTTCCAAAAGTGTGCCTTGCAGTTATCAGTCAGTGTCTGCTTTTATGGGACAAATCATGTTTACATTACACAAGGGAATAACACAGCCAGAATTGTGGTGACTCATGAACACGGGATTTGGCTCAGTATCCTCACTTGCCTGTTTTGTTTCATATAGAGCGCTAGGTATGGAATTGCAGCTGCCAAATAATTAAAGGTCTTGTGATACCAGTGGAGGCCATGTGATGAAGTGCCCTTGTTTGGAATGGCTAGACGAGAGTACTTACGTTAATGTGAAATATTTCTGTAAGCAGTAGAGAGTAAGGACCTTGGTTTCCAATGAATATGTGTTGCAGATCTGATTTACTTTTTAACTGAATTACACCAAGTCTTCTTTGTGTCTGCTGAAAATGCAGTTGGATGGGGAGTGGATTCTCTGATACCAGGCTATAAGAGAGGTCTCACTGCAGCCTTTTTACCAATGAAGTGAAACTCTGTGGACTTCCTCCCAGCTTCCTGTTCTGATTGCACTTGGAGGAGTGTAGCATTTTGAAGACCTCTACCTTCTGTCAAGATTGGCCAAAATTGACCAGTGAATTAAAAAAGATGTCGCTGCTGGAGATGTGCCTACAGTAACACAAAGAGAAATTTTATGAAGTCAGATTAAAAGTAGGTCATTGTAGCTACCCCACTAACCAGTTTAATTACAGTCATTAAATTTTGTTTACTGTTTTGTATGTGTCACACTCCAGGTAAGTTAATTTCTTTTCCTGTAGGTGGGCTGTTTCCTTTCTGCCTCTTTCTTTAATCTCCAGGATATCCTCCTTTGTAAAGAAGATTGCCACCCCCACACTAGTACTTAATGCCAGCAGGAGAGGGAGCAGCCACCTTCAGACACCAGCAGGCAGGGCACAAGAGTGCGAGGAGGGACTGCTGTAGTGCCCTGGCTCGCCTCTGCCGTACTCTGTGCCAGGTCCTTAGCGTAACAGTGCTGATGTCATTGAAGTGCTGCAGTTTTGTGCGAGTTAATGCCGTCGGCCTTAATCAAGTGTTATTACATAAGAGGTAGTGATGCATCATTTGAAAAGCTTCTGACCCAAAGCAGGTCACTCGTGCCTGACACACGTATCATGGTGTTCTCACATAGCTGGTGTTTACAGACATTCCTAATAGGATAGTAAATTCTCAAGGAACAGGGTTGTGCTCTAAACAATCCTGGGCAAAATTTTCCATGATCAGGAAGGACTAGATCAGGTGTTTACAGAAGCTGTTCCTGTTTTGAATCTTCAGGAAACCAGATAAGGTATGTTGTCCCCTTTCTTTGTCATAGGAAGCGAGATCTCTGCACCTTTCTGTGGGATGGGCTGTGTTTTCTAAGAACATGTCTGAAAGGACTATGGCAGGGAGAAGTACCTTTCACACCATTTTGCAGAGAAGAAGGCAGGCAGAAAAGGCTTCAGCACATTCTCCTTGTGCAATAGCCCAAGTTGAAAGATCCCCTTCACCTCTGGGAAGAGAAGAAAGTAAATGCATGTCTCATGGGTGTGAGCTGATGCAAGCAAGGGAGAAACTGGGAGACCTTGCTCCCTGGACTGAGGAAGGGGGAGACTTTGAGCAGACATAGAAGAGGAGTGGGCTGTGCAGCTACATGCCTCCAGCTGAGTTGTGGTCTCTGCTCAGGATTTCCACGTTCTGCCTAGGAGATCCCAACAGGAATAAAGATGGGTGTCTGAAGCTGCATTGGCACAATGGGATCAACCCATTGGGCACATGCTGCCTTCCCTCACACTACTGAACCAGCTGCTGAACTGTTGTGCACACAGTAGTAATTTATCTCTGACTTCTGGGCAAATGCACTAATTTACACAGTGCTAGTGGGGCTGGGGCAACTTTAAAACGCCTTAGTCCTCCCCCAGTAAATCTCTGCTCGGGCACTCTGCTGGGAATTAGCACTTGACGAGGTCCCATGCTGTGCCCGTCTGCCATAGGATGCCCCATGTCCTGCTCTCTGCTGGCTGTTGCAAAATAAGGGCTCAACTCCCAGCTGCCGTCTCTTCCAGGCTCTCTGTACATGCTAGCAGTTGGCCCGGTCACTGTTTTCCTGGCACACCTTTCGCATAGTCTTAGTGCCTCTGAAGTCTTGAGTTGGAGCTTGTTCCTGCCTTTGGGAAGGACAAGCAGGATCCCCTTGTTGGCACCTTGCTCTTTTACCTCTCTGTATGAGGAACAGCATTTGGTTTGGCCACACATTTTAGCTTGCCGTTGCCCATAATGTGCAGTCTTCTCACTTAAGCTCCTTTCTGTAACAGTTGCGCAACTGAACAGATATGGCTGCTATTACTGTGTGTGCCTAGAAGAGGAAATGTTGACTCACTGCTTTTGTTATTCTTGCTTTTTTTCATTGGTACCCAAACTCAACAAGTTGCCAGGAAGTGGGTCCTTTATATGATAGTAGAATCAAGATAGGAATCTTGGGTATGTAATGTTGATGATTTAGGGGAAAAAATCGTGTTTGGCACCACAAAAGGTTGGCCGGTCTATGCTGTGCTCCCTGAGGCAGCACAGTTGTGGTGGGGATTTTGCAGGCCAAGGCCCTTCCCCAAACAGCACATGGTCTGCACGAGAGTTGTGTCATAACCTAATGACTGCCATGTCGTGGTTTAGGGCTGGGCTGGCCACTAAATCCTGGACAGACGCTCTCTATTAACCCCTCTCCCCTCCCCAGAAGGGAAAAGAGAATAAGGGAGAGAGACTTTACAGGTTAGAAAATAAACTAACAGATTTAATGAAACAATAATACTAATACTACAAGTTAATATTGTAAATAGGAAAATAATGAAATATATACAGATATGTACAAATATATAAAAAACCAATATGAAATCCTCCCCCCACCCTCCCCCCAATGACCAATACGTCACCAGAGGCTCTGCAGAGACAGGCACTGGAAAAGTCCCAGACCAAACTCAGCAGCAGGTGGGAGCAGGATGCAGGACACACAAATCAGGATGAGTGGCAAACGAACGAGCAGGATTCTGCTCAGGCCTTGGCCTCTGCAGGATCAAGACGGACGGAAAGGTCTGAGATGGAAGGGCTCCAAGATGGAAGAAGGGTGAAAAGGAAACGAGACCCTTGTGATCCCTCAGCTTTTCTACCGAGTATGACGTATGTGGGATGGAATACCTTGTTGGTCAGTTTTGGGTCTGCTTACCCCCCCGTAGGCGCAGACACAGCACCCATGAGGAGACAACTGACCTTGAGCATATCTTCTAGCAGCGCTGTTTGGGAAAAACATGGTGCTAGTTTACAGCAAGTTCAGCCACTTAAAAGAGACTGAGCTGAAAAGTAAAATCACTAAATAGAAAAGATTAGTTCTGTTTAGCTCAAATCAGGACACTGCCACCAAAATATGGAAATGGAAACTAGCAGGTAACAAAACACAGGTATTAAGAGAAACACACTAGTAAGCCTAGTTTCAGCCTTTTTCCTTATACTTACTATTTTTCTGTCTCTATGGCTTTGTTAAGGTTTACTTTGTTTCAAAAAGAAAAGAATATGGATCACATCATGACAAACAATGCTTTGACACACAGGGTAGAAGGATGGTCCGTTCGATTCATTCAGACACCTACAGCCATGCCAATATCGTTATTTTGGGAGTGAAAGAAAGAAAAGAAAAAGGAGATATAATAATTTGACCTAATCACAGTTGCATTTTAAAAGTTTGTAAGATTTTAATTCCAACTTAATTTCATTGTAGTTCAGCTTGAATGGTAACAAAAGCACAGAAGTGTAACAGCAAATTTTCTGAAGATTTGGTACTTTGGGTGTTATGACTGCTGAAAATTTTGCTCTACCATTGCAGGCAGAATTCTGAACAACCTTTGAGCAGAATGCCTAGTAAGTTCCCTATGCAGTTTCTGTGTGGCTTTTTTTGAACGATTGTTCCCAGGTTAGTGTTTGAAAGTTTGGGTCCCCAGTCATGGTTGCTTTAGTAAAGTTTGAGTCTTTTAATTAATGTTAATTCATCAATTTTAATTAAAGAAGGATTTTCTACAAGTGCTAGGTATAACTCAGTTGTCATCTTTCTAAGCAAAGGAGGTGATGCAAGGTATATTTATCCAGCCAAGGATGCTGTAACAGAGCTTAAAATAAAGTGGTGTCCCCTTACATGTGTTGGGAACAGTGGGTTCTGAGGAGGAGGTGGAGATGTTTCTCGTGCTAAAACCAGTCTCCAGTACTAAACCTTTTAGTAGCTTTTATGCGTTAAAAATATGCTCCAATGCCAGAGAACCAAACATGCATCATTTTTTGTCTCCTTGGCCCGTGCCTGACCTATGTCTTGAAAGTCTCCCTGAACTGGAAAAGTCGTATCCTTTCATTCCGCAACCTGTAGGGAAGATCTGGCAGAGGGTTTTGCAGGGAAAGTCCTGTGTCATCAGAGCCTCCCTTGGTGTCACAAGATGAGGTGTACAAAACGCCAGCCTGAGCCGGGCTGTAAGACTGTGTTGTAACTCCAGCAAGAGAATATTGCTGTCTGAGGTTTGCTCAGTAGTTTTGAAAGGTATAACTGAAGAAATAACTGAAATGGAAAGTGAAATCTAGACGGAAATATAGAGGAGGTTCTTGGAAAAGAGTTGACCTCATGGGATTTCATTACTGAACAGGATCTAAAAGGCCAAAGCACCTGTCTTCTGCCCATTTGAGATCATAAAGACTTTTACAGAAATTCTATTTTTTACTTTTACAGAATTGCAGGTGTGACATAGAAGAATAATCTTTGTCAGCCCGATGGTCACCCAGGATACGAACTCCGCTGTTTTTGTCTAGATGGATGGCAAGGTTAACAGCCCAGAAGGGGAGCTCCTTTGGTTTGCAAGATGGCAGCAACTAGTGGCGAGAGCCAGCTGCAGCGGATTATCAGAGACTTGCAAGGTACAGTGCCACACTGACGGATTCATTCTGTCGGCTGGACCGCGTCCTCCGCGTTTTAGATAACAGAGAGCAGGAGTTGTGTTTTCTGTTGTGTAACACTTCTGTAGAGAAATTGTTGCAACACAGTTCAAGGTGTGTGATGTGCTCAACAGAGATGTGGCTGATGTTTTTGTGAGAGATGTGCTATACCTTCCGCAGGATCCTGAATTCTTAAATCCTGCAAATTTAAGCATACAGGATGAGCTCAAGTTTTACAATTTAAAAAGAAAAGTGTCTGTGGGGTGTGCTGTGTGAGCTAGGACTTTATTGGCAGGAATAGAACTATGCTGTTACAAGACTTCGTGTGAGATAAGGAAAAGGCCTGAGTGTCCAGGGAGACAGCAGAGTTTGCTTTGTCTTGAGATTTCCTCGCCCACTGGGTCGGTTTTAGGGAAGAGGAGTATCTGTATGCTTATTTTTATGTAAATTATTTTTCCTGTTTGTGTTTTGTAACCAGCACAAGCTGAACCTTCCTGAATAAAGCACAGAGAAGATAAATGTGCTGACTGAACGACTGTTCTCGTGTTACTGATCCCCTTTAGCAGATTACATGCTTTGTCCTTTCTCATCAGAATTGTTTGTCCTGTGGCAAAACCTTAATGTGCACGAGACAGCAAAAAGTGATTTCTCTTTCCTCTGCTGAAGAACCAGTTAGCAATTGTCTGTTACCAGTTTCTGCTAAGTGTCAGAAAGAGGGTTTGCGCTTTTTTAGAAGAAGTGGTCAGTACAGCAAATGGATGTAACTTGAGCTCTGTATTTTTATAGGCGGTATTAAACTGCAAGCATATCAATAAGATTATTGCACTGTTGTTAAGACAGTTGGACTGAAAGAAACTGTCTGCATAATATCCAGACAGAAAACCCGTTTATTTAGCTGTTTGTGGATCCAATGCTATATATCTCTTGATTTAGTTAACCATTTTGGTGTCTTATTTTAAAGATGCTGTGACTGAATTAAGTAAAGAATTTAAAGAAGGAGGAGATCCGATCACAGATGACAGTGTCAACTTGCAAAAATTCTCCTACAAGCTTGAGTATCTCCTACAGGTAAAAAGTGATGTGTGCCATCTGTAATCCACCATCAAAGCTAGGCGTTGTTTTCTCTTATTGCCTCTCCAGTATGTGGGGCTTAACTCGAATAATCATGAATATCCATTTGAGTGAACTGATACGTGTGCTGCTTATTGTACTTATTTCAAGTGAAAGTAACTAAATGAAGTCAAAAGGCAGTACTGGCAGTTTGATTGAAGAATGTAAGGTATTTTTTAATTTATCTGAAAGATTTGAGCTTGATTTTAAAGATCTGTCCTGCTAAATTATCTTGGAAAAGCAGTGGTAATAAGATCTTGACAAAATTTTAATGCAAAATAAATACTAGTAGGATGTTTATGGTGCACATGCAGTGATATAACTGATTTCCAGAATTTTTAGCAATTTCACTTTGCAAATTATTTTTTATTGTATGGAAGGCTTAACACAAAAGGCTGATTTTAACCTGGAATGCAGCTTTTTGTCCAGCCTCAAAATTTAAGTAAAAGAGGACACTACTGGGCATACTGAAATTCAGTTTGCATAGTCTTGTGTCTACACATACTGTAATAATGTCACTAATTGCAACAAAGAAATGCTAATCTAACCTTAATCTAGGCAAGAGAGTTTTGATTGGGTTGCAGAGGCTTCGGCAGAAGCTGAAGAATCCTTTGGGATTTGGATGGCCTGAACCACAGTCCATACCCTCACTGCATTGCTGCTCTGAACATGTTGTAGCTAGAGCAGGTTTTTCTGGTACGTACACATGTGCTATTGCCACACTTGATTGCAGGTCTCACAGCAAGTCGTCGTTAGTTCGTTGCTCCTGAACAGCTGCTGAATCTGCTGCAAATCTTTGTTTCAGCAGTTTTGAATGGGTGCCTGTATTTTAACTAGACCCAGAACATTATTAGCTGTTACTGTCTGTAAAGTAGCTTTTGTAACTGCTGGATTGCAGCAGTGCAGTACAATGTCTCTTTACTTTGTGAATGCATTGGCTAAAACTGAGAGGAGCCATGAAAGTACCCGTTGCTGGAAGAGTTACCGAATAAAGTAGCTATATATATTTATATTTAAGTTTTGCTCATTGTGTTTTATTTTCCGTGTTTAAGTTTGACCAGAAAGAAAAAAACACGTTACTGGGGAACAGAAAGGACTACTGGGATTATTTCTGTGACTGTCTGGCAAAAGTCAAAGGAGCTAATGATGGAATCCGCTTTGTCAAGTCTATTACAGAAGTAAGTATATCAGTTAAGCATCATAATATGTGGTTTATGTTTTGGTATGTGTTTTCAGAGAACAGAATAAACCAAACGAAAATACACTGCTGTTAATATATGCCAAAAAAGTTGGGAGTTTTTATTTTTAATTCTCATGTAAAGTATAAAAATGCAAGGTTACTCTTTTTACTAGGGCACCGAATTATATAGGATTAGATGGCCTGACTCTTACTTATTTTGAAGACCACTTAAACAAGTGTATAGTCCTGTTTGTCTCTGGTTGCACTCTGCCTTTTCATAAACTTATTGCCATTTTCTCTAAAAAAGAATGAAAAATTAAGCCAAGGATAGAGCCTGCCATCTTTAGCACAGCTTACAGCAGGACTTGGCTCTCAGTGTAGAAGGAATGGTTCACCATATTTGACATTTCTTAAAGCTTTTTCAACTGGTCTGTAGAGTTGGGGAAGACTGCCTGAGAGCAGCGTTTCATCTTCTGTCTCAACTTTGTTCCTCCACGTCAAACAGCATGATGTAATGGTTTGGGGTGGTTGTCATTATTCCCTTGGGTAACCTGTCGTGAACAGGTCTAAAAGCTTTATTTTTATTAGATATAGTAATAAAAGCTTATTACCATTAAAAGCTTACAACCGTGTTATGTCTTAAGCTCAATGAGTGGGTGAAATAAGTGCTGTGAGAACCTTTCTCTGCTGATCCTGTCTAAGTTTTTAGAATCATTTAAAGAAGAGCTTCCCTTTTGGGTAAAAGATGCAGTGGTGTGGTGGGTGCTGGCCAGCGTTATCCTGATGCTTAGTTCTGTTATGCAAGCAGCGCTAACTTGTATGAACAAGTTACTGGTTACAGCAGTTTTCCCTGTTCTAGCAATTGCTCCACAGCAGCTCTAGATCGTGTTGTCTTGAGCCATCCGAATGAGAGCCATGATACTCGATCAGAGGTCGGCTCTGTGTTCCCTGCCTCACTTTCTTCTCTGGTTCCCCTTTCAAAAGATGATCACACTGAATATACATCTTTCCAAGTCTCTGCAGCCATACATCGCACTTCAGCTACAGTGTTTGCAGTCAACAGGAGAACACTGACAATCTCCCTAAAGAAATATTCAGACTTCTGCAGAGTGAATGAGGGTGAAAACCAGTTGGCAAATTAAATTTGCTGTTTCTAGGATACTTAGCCTTTAGGGACCATGCTGTTTCACGCTTTGAGTCCTATAGAATTCAAAACAAAAAGCAGTAAAAAGTGTTGCTTCCTTTGCTCCACATCTCATTATTTCATTTATAAGGAACATTTTTGTATATAGTGGATTGCTGAGATAAATGAGGAACCTGTGTCTTACTTGAGCACAGAAGCCCAGTAACAGCAAAAACAAGGAAACTGAGAGTTAAGGTACTGCTCTCACTTCACCATGGCAGAATAATGATCAGAAGAAGAGAAACCTTGTGCGTCCTTTGAGCCTTATTTCACACTAACTTTTCAAGCAAAATTTACAGTAACCTCCTAACTTGAGCCTCAGCCCTTCTGATATTTTCCTTGGACTCTATTTTTCATCAGGAATATATTTGGTTTGTCAGTTGGATGAGCAGTTTGGTTAGAAGTATGGCTGACTGGTGAGGAATTCTATTAATCCCTTTCATTTTCCATTCCTAAATTGATTACTGATTTTGATGGAAAGGAGAAATGAAACACTACTGTTTAGTGTTTCACTATTTTTCAAGACAGCAAATAGTTCAGATGTAAAAGACAAGACATAACAAAACATCCAATTCCTCAAGTCAATAGCCCTAACATAATTTAGTGCTGAGTTTTGTGATCCCCTTATGTTGATTTAACAGCTGTCTTCATAAAAAGATCCGCTAATTTCAGTCATGCAGCTGTTCTTGGTCTGAAGTAAGATTTAGATTTTTATCAACTTAAAGGCTAAGTATTAAGAAAGGCTTTTTGCATCGTCTGGGGTTACTGTGTCTGTGGGGATATATATTTGTGTATGTGTACATCTTTGTTCTATGAGTAGATCTTCCCTAAAGCTCTTCCAGCTGTGGCCAGACACACTTTAATTAACCTAAGCAGTCACATCTGGCTTTGCAGGGCACACTGAGGTTTTGTCATATATTGGGAATTGTCCTTAGCATAGTCTGTACTCATGTACTCATTATGTTAGAGGATTCGTTGGTCCTGTGATGCCTTTTATAGTATTATAAAGTGGACAACAGCCAGCTGTAGATACAAATTCATCATTCAGAAAAGATTCCACCCAACGACAGCCTTGGGAGAAGGAGTTTCTCCATGGCACTTCCTACTACTTCCTTCACAACTAGTAGCTTATTGTGAGGGTTTTTATGTGTCGGTATGTAAACTGTTCTGGCCATGTCTCTGCATGATTACAAATGATGTTTAAAATTTTATTTTCGTGTGGTTTCTCTCTTCCAGCTACGAACATCTCTTGGAAAAGGAAGAGCATTTCTTCGTTACTCCCTGGTTCACCAAAGACTAGCAGACACCTTGCAGCAATGTTTTATGAACGCCAGGGTGACCAGGTGAATAACAAAGTACCTTGTTAACTAATGAATGTTTGCTCAGTGTGATCAAGCAACATCACCTAGTAGCTATTGAAAGAAATTGAAATCCTTCCAAGTGGCTGGCTTAGAGAGCTGGTAATAGGATAGGAAGGATAAGAGACCTTTAGGCCTGGGTCACTGGTTCATACCTATCTTAGTCTGGTAAAGATTGAAAGTTGTTACAGCTAAATGTGTGTGGAGTGGGTGGTGCTGATGCTTCTGTGTGTTGATTTCAAAGGTGACATTTTTATAAGCATTGAAGCTCCTGGGTTTGATCTTCTGTACTGTGTACTTCATAAGGGAGGATTAATTTGGATGTGTAGCACAGATCCCCAGAAAGCATTTGCATGTATCTCTGGATTATCACTCAGAGGAACAGCTTGCCTCTGGCCAAGGAACACAGAAGATAGTTTGTAGTCAGTTGGAGGGCCACTGTTAGGGCTTTCAGAAAAAGCCAGCTATTTGCACATTGTCTTTAACTCTTGTTACTGCTTTCTGCCCCTCATTTGTGATGTATTAAGTGTGTGCTTTAGGTATTTGCTGTGTGATTACCCAGTGTATAGCAAATACATTGTCTTGCCAGTGTTTTGCCCAAGTACTAAAGCAGAAAAATATTTTGTGGCAGCTCTCTAAATGTGGGGCTCTCTAAAGATATTTCTGTGGAATTCATTGAAGCTGTTTAATTTCAGTCACATCAAAGGGATGGGGCATAGGTTGGTGGGTTTGGTTGTTTTCAGTTTGCGTTTAGAACAGCATGGCATGATTTTTCTGGAGTGGAGTGAATAATGATATTGTGGGGTTTTTTCAAGTAAAACTGCTGTTTCGTTTTTACTTATGAATGAGTATTAATTCTTTTTGTTGTTGTCTTCAAGTGACTGGTACTATGCAAGAAGTCCATTTCTGAATTCCAAGATGAGTTCTGACATTGTGGGTCACCTCTATGAGCTCACTGATGTTCAGTTTGACTTGGCATCAAGAGGCTATGATTTAGATGCTGCTTGGCCAGCATTTGCAAGGTAAGATAGAACCATGTTGTCATTTTGTATTAACAGGGCCTTCAAATACCTGCCTGCTTCAGAACCTGTAAAAGCTTCTGCTTTTGAAGGTAGGAATACTTGTGTTAGAGCAGGTATACACTTTCTCCTTGTAATTAGTCTATGACCAAATTGGCCTTTTTTTCCCCTCAGTGTGCTGTGTACCAGAGATCAGAGTTGATGCTCTGTAATGGAGTACTTCCAGTAACTGTGGTGTAGGCTCGAATCCCAAGCTATCTCATCTTCAAAAGCACAAGAAGAAATGTTCTTAGCTCCTTCTGATAAGAGCTGAGATATGTAGTGACTGAACAGCCAAGCAGTGTGCTTCACTTGCAGCAATAGTAGAGGTGACAGTATACAGTCACTACAGCCTGATTCCTCCTTAAAGTGGGGAATAACAAAAACTACTGGGTCTGATCCAGATCCATTTGTTTCAGTGGGAGTTTTCCAGGGCTGCATGCTGCCACCATCTGGTTGAGCCTCCACCACACAGCAATATAAATTTCTTAGAGCAAAGCTGCATTGGTTCTTCTGGATGTGGAAAGTCACAGCTACCAACCCCATAATCTTTTGTAGGTGCCTTTAATATCCCTATTTTGTTTTCCATCAACTTCAGTGGTTGTTAGCCCTGACACTAGGTGCAGTTATGTCTTTTTGTATGTGGTAGTTACAGCTAGATAAATCTTACACATAAGAGTAGAAAGACAACTATGTATGTGCTTAGACTTCTCTTCTATTGTTTCTCTGTGTGATCAACAGGAGGACACTGTCATCACTTGGATCTTCAGCATATTTATGGAAGCCCCCAAGTCGCAGTTCCAGTATGAGCAGTTTAGTGAGCAATTATTTGCAGGTAAGCAAATTACAAATAAATGTTTATGTGGCATGGTAGATCTTTAATTAATGGCATAGTTCCAGAGAGCTTGGTGGTTTTATGATGATTATGACTCTTATAATGATAAACTACAAAAAGAGTTCTTAATTAAAAGCAAAGGGAATTGTCCAGTAGCTGATTCAACTGAACATGCAAATCTTGTAGAGGAAAAAAAATATATTCAGAAGACTGCCTGCAGATAGGTATGTTTTCATTTATCTTTTGTGAGAACAAGCCCCGTTTCCTAGAAGTTCGTGTTTTGTAGTGCTGTGAATGCAACATACAACATCACTGTGCGTTAAGAACCTGAACTTGCTCTCATTTGAGCACACAATTTAAATGCATGTTTAATATTTCTTAAACTTTCTGGTTTTCCCCTTCTCTTCATTTAGGCCCAGGAGTTTCCTTCCAGCCCTGATGCAAATAGCTCACTAAATGTTGAACACCTTGAGGGCTTTGAAGAGATGCGTGTAGAACTTGACCAGGCGGAGCTGAGACAGAGGGAACTTCAAGATCGTATTCACCGGCTGGAAATGGAAAACCAGGAGCTCCAGACAGCTGTCAGCCTTCAGAAAGAACAAGTACAGGTAGAAAAGGAGAAGAGCAATAACTACAGTGAGGAGAACTCCCGGCTGACAAAGATGATCACAGAGTTACAGAAGCAGTGTGAGGTTTCACACTCCACTCAGAGCACTGTTCATGACCTGCAGAAGTGCCTGCAGTCACTGGAACTGAATGCAGTGGAGCAGCAGCAGGACTATTCAACAAAGCTGGAGCAGCTAGTGACCAGCAAGGAAGACTGTGCCTCAAAACTACAAATGTTGAATCAGGAGCTGGAGGCCTTTAGGGGTTTGGTTGCTATGAAAGACCTTTGCATCGATGAGCTCAAAGCCAAGCTGAGTTCCACAGAACAGAAGAACCTCAACCTCCTTGAAAAAGTTGATGCTGCCTTGGAGGAAAAGGGACAGCAAGCCACAGCCCACTGTGACTCTGCCCTACAGATACGGGCACTCTTAGAGAAGCTTCAGGAGACAGAAAAGGAAAAGGCAGATATACAAAGACGCAATGACGAACATGCATCTCAGCTGAAAGCAGCAAGGGAGGAGCTGCAGCTGAAAGAAGAGGCACAGAAGGAACTGGAATCCAGGTATAATCGTCTCGCTGCTGACTCCAAAGAAGAGAGTGAAAAGCTGCTTGGGAGCCTGGAAACCATGGCAAAGGAAATGGATGCACTTCAGAAAGACCTGACTCTGAAAGAAAAGGAGATGGCTGAGCTCCAGACCCAGGTAATGGGGTCGCTGGCTCAGGTGGGGTCACTGGAAAAAGATCTTGAGGAAGCAAGGAAAGAAAAAGAGAAACTTGAGGAGGAGTACGGTAGGAGGGAAGAAGCACTGAAGCAGGAAGCCCAGTTGCAAGCAGAGCAACTTGAACTACAGGAGGGTCGCTTAACAAAGGTGAGTCAGACTGTGCGTAGCCTTGAGGAGCAAAACCGGAAACTCGTGTCTGAGAAAGAGCATCTCAGCCAGAAAGTCAAGGAGCTGGAGGAGCAGATGGAGCAGCAAAACTCTGAAGTGAGCGAAATGGGTGAGGAGAAGAGGAAGCTGAAGGAAGAGAATGCAAATTTGCAGCAGTCCAAGAAGAAGATTGAAGAGAAACTGAAAAATGTGGAAGCTTCTAAAGCTTCCCTGGAAGCCGAGGCAGCCAGGTTAAGAGCCTCTGAGAAACAGCTTCAGGGTGAGATAGATGATGCCCTGGTGTCAGTTGATGAAAAAGAGAAGAAGCTCCGGGACGAGAACAAACAGCTGTATGAAGACTTGCAGAATGCCAAGAGGCAAAGCCAAATTCTGGAGGAGAGATTAGAAGCTCTGCACTCAGACTATGAAGAACTAAAGCAAAGAGAAGAGACTACCAAGGAGTCTTACGCCTCACTTGAAGGACAGCTGAAGAGTGCCAAACAGCATAGTTTACAAATGGAAAAAAGCGTGAGCATCTTAAAGGAAAGCAAAGAGTCTCTCCAGTCACAACTCACAGAGAAGGAAGTAGAACTGCAAGGCATGGAGAGCCAGTGTGAACAGCTAAGAGCAGAAGCTGAAAGACATAGGAAGAAAGCAGAGACTCTTGAGGTAGAAAAGCTCAATGTTGAAAAGACATGCCTTCATCAGACAAAGCTGATTGAGTCCCTCACATCAGAAAAGGAATCAGTGGAAAAACACCAACTACAGCAGGCGGCTTCTCTGGAGAAAGAGGCAAAAGAGCTGACCTCCAGACTGACCGTGAGTGAAGAGCAGTTGGAGGTCAACCGAGGTGAAGTGTCTAGGCTGCAAGCAGAAGTCCTCGACCTGCGAGTCAAGCTTCAGCAGACCAGTGATGAGAGTGAGAAGATGAAAAGTGAGCTGGCAATCACAGAGACTGTCTTGGGTGAGCAAAAGACACTTATCCAGCAGCTGAAAGAGCAGAGTGAGTCTCTCAACAGAAACCATGTGCAAGAACTGGTGCAATGTAAAGAAAGAGAAGAAGTGCTGAAAAAAGAGCAGGAGACAGCAGCCTGTCAAAAAGCTGAGCTGGAAAATAATTTGCTGAATCTGAAGGAAGAGCTATCCAAGTTTAAGCAGTACTTGGAAGTTGCCAGAATGGAAAACGAAGAAAACAAAGATCTCCTCCACAGGAACAACATGGATATGGCTGAACTTGGTATTCAGATTTGTGCCTTGACCTCTGAAAAGGTGGATGCAGAAGAGCAGTTAACCCAGGCCACAGAAAGGCTTAAAGAACTGGAAGAACAGGCAGCAGAGCAACAGGAGAAGCTGAACCTTGACATCTCTAATCTCAGACAGGAGAACAAGAGCCTGCAAGAGAAATTAGAGGAGGCTCAAATATGTGCCGCAGCTGTCCCAAGTCTGCAAGTGCAGCTGGAGACAGTAAAGAAACAGGCACAGAGTTTCCAAGAGACCAGCCAAGAAGAGCTGTCTGCAATAAAATTTCAAATGAGCTCAGAGATTCTAAATTATCAGACAAAATTCAAGGTAAATTAATGTGATTATTGTCACTGAGGGAGCTGTGCAGGATTTTCCCTGCTTTACCATCTGCTGCAGCAATTACTGGGTGAAATCCTAAGGTTTGTGTTGGTCGGGCTCTGAAACTGGCATGCAACTAGCCTTAGCCTGGGGATCTGAAACACTCATGACCTAGGCCTATTTGAGGTAAAATAACTCTTCAGAGTTTTTTGCAGATGCATAGTGTGGCCATCCAAGCGCAGTGGCCATGTGATATGGAGAAGACAGCCAGTAATGGAGAGGGTGATGATTGCTTACACTGGCACTGCAGGTGGCATTTTCTGTATCTATTCCCCCTGGTCACAGCTGTGATTTTTTTTCATTTTTGGTAGGAACGTTGCAAAACCTGTTCCCCGCACCTCTAACATTACTTCTCATTAAAACTGATTTTGATGAAAGCAAGCTTAGACTGAGACCAGATAATTTTGCAGTTAACTCATGTAGTTTTGCTTTTAACTGCTCAAGGTAGTAGCCAAGAAGATGAAAGTTTTACTTCCAGAAAAACAGAAGTCAGCCCTGTATATCTGAAACAGCACACCTAAAGGCTGAAGATTTTATTGTGTTTTTTCTGCCATTCTGAGATAATGTCTACAGCTGGCAGTTGATCAGAGGCTTATGCCACTAGAGGTATCCAGAAATTCCATGCGTTTGAGAAAATAGCATACATTCATTGATGTTTTGTTTTCATAAAGGCTTCCTTAAACCTCAGTGTGATTTGGGCTATCTCACTCTTTTGCTCAAAGCATTTCTCAAGTTGGGCCTTCTTTTTGTTGAGAACTGAAATAGCGCATGGCAAGTAACAGTAAAACACAGCTGGTCTGCCACCACAGAGCGGAGTTTCCTTGAATCCATGAGGTGGGTGTCTTTTTAGCTGTCTTTCCTGAGCCTGACCGTGGTACTGTGTTTATCCCATACATAGGAGTAAGAGCACTCGTGATTCACCATTGGGGATTTCAGAGGTAAAGCAGTGATTGCTAGAGAAATGCTAACTCCTGGCTCAATCTCTCTGCTAGGCTGTCAGTGAAGAGTGTGGGAGAGTAAGAGAGCAACTTGAGGAGCAGAAGCGGCAACTGCGGGCTGCAGAGGAGGAGATTGCAGAGTTACAAGTAGGTACTTGATCTGGTTGAAAGACAGAGGTGTTCGTGTCAGCAGGCATTAGTGTTATAATTGAGAAGGCAGGCAGCGTTTCTGATGACTGGCTGTGATTCTGAGAATGCCCTTGAATAAATACCAGTGCTGCAGACAAAATACTCTGCAGCTGAAAACAGAGATTGCGAAAAGCACAGTAGCACTTAGGATTTGTCTTCCTTTGAAAGTTAGTCGGTTTTATGTAAGACATGGTTATGTGTACCCTTCCTTAAATGGTGGTGCAGGTTTAAAAGGTGTCTGTCTTAGGCCCTGCATGCCCACTGCACACAGCCACACATTTGGATCCAACTGCAAGGGGCTCTGAATCAGAGAATTATTCTGGCTGAGAAATAACCCAGCTGGAAAAAAAATAGGATTTTTGCAATGCATTTATCAAACAATTGAGTTAGGAGTGTCATACTAAGGTTTAAGGAGCCCAGAAAGAAGAAAGTTAAGGTTATTGAACCTGGCCCTGCCTGCTAACCGCACTTTTAGATACAGTTAGGTATGTTGCCTGAGGACTCTTGAGTTTGGCGACTTCTCTGGAGAAGCTAGCTGTGGAAGAAGTTTGTGTTTCCATTATTCTTCATGTTCCATGTAGCTTTAATAAATAACATTTTCCTCATTTTTTTTCTTTTAAAACTTTTTAAAGGGTGAAAAAGCTTTTAGGGCGTGATGTTTTGGCATTATGTTTGAGAGATTTTTCTTGGTAAGGAGGCAAAAGCTCAACTGACATGGACTGATAAGAATTACAGGCTTAGTACTGTCTGTCTTTAGAGTCTATCCCTTATTCAGTGTGACAGAAGTAATCAATCACTAGTACACAACTAATTAGTGTCTGCTTATACAATAATATCTTAATTGGTGGTTTGGCTTTAACTGATTCTTTTAAAGCATTGTTTAGGTGTCTCAGTAATTGTCCAATGCCTGGCAAAGTGGTGTTTCTATATGTAAGGAAACAGACTGGTTTATTTCACTAGGCTGCAAACACGAGTTTGTCTAGAAAGCTGGATGAAGCAAGAGAGCAGCTGTCTGAATCGGAATCTGGTCGGCTGCAGAAGGAAGAGGAGGTGACATCGCTGAGAGAACACTTGGAAAGGTGGGAGTTTGGGCTCTTTACACAGGCCATTAATTGTAAGCCAAGCACGGAGGCCAATAACCAAGCCATATTGAAAATTGCTGTGGTTTATGAAGTAGCCTATGCCACGGGGTTTATATAGGGCAAATAGTGCATGGGCACTAACAGGGAATATCAGATTTACGCTTCAGATGAGAAATACATAAGTTACACACCACACATGAATACAAGGTTTAGGTTTTATTGTATTGTTAATTTACCTGGTGGTGTAAATTCATTGAATGTCTTCCTTTATGAAACTGCAAGACATTTTATAACCTCCTTTTACTTTATAGGTGTCACAAAATTAAAACACCACTATTGGCTCTTTTTTTTCATAAGGAGTGGAAAATTTGCACTTTTTCACAGTATTTTTTTTCCCTCCTGTCCCTGAATTTTCAAGGAATCAGTAAGAATTATTTGAATGGGACCACATCCTGCATGTCTTTGTCAAGTTTCTTATCAGTTTTAAATGTCTAATGCAGGCTACATTTACAAGGTTTGTAATGTGAGCCTGTGTGGTGTGGGTTATCTGACAGTCCGAAATAGATCTTACTTACAGAGAGTGATGTGTTAACCAAAGCCTATGCATTTTTATGTTATTGTGCTGATACTATCTGTCTTTGTGGGAAGACTGATGATTCTTGATCTATGCTGAAGGTTGTCAGTACAAAATCTAACTCATGGAAATATTTTAATTCAGATGAATTGGCTGAGTGAGTTCAGGCCAACTCAGTCCTTCATGTTGTGTTGCTGTAGCATTTTTGATCCATTGCTAGGGCTCACAGTACTGAAATTACCATATTGTCAAGCCAAGACTTAAATTCTTGGCAGCTTCCTGGGGACACTTCTTTCCGCTGACTGTGCGGTGAACTGAGGTGTCCCTCCCTGGAAGTGTTCAAAGCTAGTTTGGATGGGGCTTTGAGCAACCTGATCCCTGCCCATGGCAGGGGAGTTGAAACTGAATGAACTTTAAGGTCCCTTCCAACCCAAACCATTCTGTGGTTCTACGAACCCTTAGTTTTTGAATTGCATCTGTGTTAGAAGAATATAGTGAGAAAGTGGTTTGCTTCTCTTTTGTGAACGTGAGGGCAATGAAGGAGTATGTGTTAAATGGCCCTTTTGTGTGCAGCCTCCACATGCTTGGCGACCTGTGCCTATAGGGCTTTAGCTCAGTTTTGCAGCTGCTGCTGATCTTTGCTTTCAAGGACACTGATTTTATTTGCAGAGTGGTGGCCATTGTAAGCTTCACTGAAAGTAGAGCATCCAAGAAATTGCTGATTGCTGACTGTGTTCTCCAGATGATGGATCTGTGTGCACTTTCAATGATGCAGAAAACTGGAGAGATTCTGGCTAGTTATAAAAAATATACACACTGAGAACAATTTCACTGAAACTACTTGTTTATCAGGGTGGAGGACCCCGTTCTTCCGTGTAGAAGATTTAAGACTGAAATGCACATAAGTTAGAAATTATTCTTAATTGCCTTTATGTCTGATCAGGATCCAAACAGAAGCTGATGAAGCAAAAGAGAAGGTCCTCGATTACAGTGAGAAGCTCAGCAGGGTGGCAGCAGACAAAGATAACAGTGACCGGAAGTTATTTGCTGAACTGGATGACCTGACAAGAACAAAACAGTTCCTTGAAGAACGTTTGATAGAACTTATCAGGTTGGCATCAAAATAAAAAGCAAGCAGAAATTAGAACCCTAACTTAGGATCTTAAGGAATGCTACCCAGGTGGTTCAGTCTTGCATTCCTGAATTGAAGACACAAGTAATGGCCAAGTTCATCAGTTGAAATTTTTCATTTCATTAATGCAATAAAAAATTTAACACCCAATATTATCTCCTCCTTAATTTGCTGTCTGTTTTGCAAAAATATGTAGTTCTCTTCATGGTGTGCATTTTCCCCCTCCCTCTTCCCAAGACCTTTGCTAGGTTTCTTGATCTCTTTAGTCCTGAAAGGTCCTCAGGAGTTAGAGCAAAGCAGTTTTTACTGAGAAGCTTTCACCAGCGTCAAATTGAGTTTGGTTAACAGTGAACCAACACCGATAATTTCTATCTCTTTTTCTTTCTTTTAACTGTGTCTCTGCAGAGATAAGGATGCTTTGTGGCAAAAATCAGATGCTCTGGAGTTCCAGCAGAAGCTTAGTGCAGAGCAGAGGTGGCAGGGGGACACAGAGGTTAACCATTGCCTGGACTGCCAGAGAGAGTTCTCATGGATGGTGCGCCGACACCACTGCAGGTCAGTTTGTTAAACTCTATTACATGTTCAAAAGCAAAATTCAGTACAGTTGTTTACATGGATTAAATAATTCTTAATCTTCACGATTCATTGGTCAAAGTCATTCATACAGGACATTGTAAAGGCTAAAAGAACACATGGGCTCACAAGGGGATAAGAGACATTAAATGAAAGGTCCTTTGACATGTATTAAGGCAAAGATCTGGATGCAACTCTGACTTTGGGAGTCTGTCCATTTGTCATTTCTGGAAGCAGTGACAACCACACCCTACATAGTGTGTTTCTTTGAGGGACTGTAGTTTTAATATATTTATTATGCACCACTCTGTGCATGCAGTATTCACAAAGATGGTTTTGTTGTTGTGCTAGAAGTAGTCCAGAACAAATTCAACATGCTGTGCAATTATAAATTTGGGAACTTACACTAGATATGTTCAGAGATAATTGCAGACTGCAGAGTAATCTTTAAAAGAGAAGTTTAATATTAGGTTTTTTCTTATACAGTTAGCATGCTTGGATTTATTAGTTACCTGATCTAGATTTATTCAAATATATTTAAGTGGATACATTTCAGGGTCTTAGTGATTTGTCTGTTTTGGCTGTTTACTGTTCTTTATCCTCATGACCTGATTCATCACATACGGTATGTTGTACTGGGACTTTTCAATTGCGTATGAATGTAGGGACCGTTCAATGGGGATTAATGAATAGTGAAGTAATTTCCGGTAACAACTTCCAAATAACTCATTTCTACTAAAATTTGAAACCTGCTTGTGTTTTCACCAGTGGTTTTCACCACTTATGATTTAAATGATTATGAAAATCAAACCCACTAAGACTTCATGAATAACAGTCATCCCTGCTGGGTGTTTTTTTCCACAAAAACCTTAACATGCTTATTATAAAGTAGTGACAGGTTTAATAATGAAAAACTGCAGAGCGGAGAGGGCAGAAGGGATGAATGTACATGTATGTGTCCAATATTGTTTTCCCTTCCTTGTCTGAAGGGGAGAGGTGATTACTGAGTAGAGACATACAGACATGTTCCTACAGTCCTCATAATCAAAGAGAGTTTTGCTCTAACTCAGTATGAAATTTGACCCATGTAACATTATTAAGTACATTTGCTTCATATGTACTTAATATATATACTTACTATTTGTATTGTGTATTTATAGGTATTTAATTGTTTTATTTAGTTATATTTAAATGTATATTATGGGTTTTTTAGTATTTTAATGTTTTTTTCTTTTTTTTCCCTATTTATTGAGGCAGCAAAGTATGAATGTGCATTTCTGTATCCTGTTTGTCAAGAAAACTTGTTTCAGCTCAGAAAGCAGCGCAGTCTGTGTTATGAGTTCTGTTATGGTGGTAGCGTTCAGGCTTTTGCGGAGAACAAGACCATTATGACAAATACCCAGACTCTGACACATAGATATGTTCCATCTATGTGTGGTCTTATTGTGACTTTCAGCTTTCAATCATTTCTAGAATGTGCGGTCGCATTTTCTGCTACTACTGCTGCAACAACTACATGGTGACAAAACCTGGTGGAAAAAAGGAGCGTTGCTGCAGAGCTTGCTTTAATAAGCCTAGAGTCATTGTGGACAGTACAGATGACCCCGGATCCAGTGTCTACCAGGAAGGATCACCAGCGTCATTGGAATCACCTGTGTCATCATCCGAAAGGGCTTTGGGTTAGTGTGTTGTTTGCATGCTGTGGAGATATAAATAGGGTTCTTAGACATTCTCCAAGAAACCACATGGTCACCTCCTGCTCCAAGGACCTGCACATTCATGTAGTGTTTTCATGGTGGGATTGGTCCCATCTTTGAATTTGATTGGTGTTGACAGAAGTTTGCATATATATTAAATAAGCATCAGTCAGCCTGGGATTTTCAGTTGATTCTAGTAGTTACCTAATGCTTCTGTAAAGGTAGAGGAATAGCCCAGTCTTCCCCCAGAGGGTTTTGCTTGTTTGCTTTCCAAACAAACAGCTAATATTGTTAATGTTTCTTTTCATGTCATTTTGGGGCACAGTTGCAGGTGAAGCCTCTAAACCACCAGATGATGCAGCATTTGATATAATCACTGATGAGGAACTGTGTCAGGTACAGGAAGCAGACTCCCTCCATAATGAAAGTCAGATGGAGAGAGACTCTCTGGATCAAAGCGTGACAGATCTGTGAGTACCACTTCATGGAGAGGGGACTCTTTTGGGTTTTGTTTGGTGTGTTGGGTTGGTTTTTTTTTCCATTCAATGGGAGTAGCTGACCTCTGCATAAAGAGAAGACACCTCTGTTTCCAACCACATGTTCAGTAGACCAGCACAAAATAATTTTGGCCTATTTGCACAGTAAGCATCAAATCTAGTAAATCCTAACAGCTCCATCCTCTCCCTCCACCTGCTGCACCACAGCACAGAGGATCAGTCCCAGTTCTGTACTGTCACTAGCCCAGCTGTCACCATTAAAATCAGCTTGCAGGCCACACAGGATCACTGGGCATTCACACTCAGCTTATAATAGGAGCTAAGCGATACTCTCTGTCAGACTCACCATTACTTAATATCAAGAGAACAAGGGGGTGAGGAAAAGATCAGGAAAGATCTCTTCTTTTTATGACAGGCTTCATTGAACTGAATGTGAAATAACTGGTCTGTGTCTGTAGGATTCCTTGCTACTTTAAAGATAACAGCTTACAGAAAAGAAAACGGGAATTGCATAGCTAAATCTGCCACAAGTTTATTCTTTTTTTCTTAAGAAAATGAGAGTGAATGCAGGTTTCAGTCATTTTTTTACATCTATTTCTACACAAATTAGCAATGAAGAGGATCTAAGGCCATCTGAATATCTAACTACTTGGTTTGCAAACTATGTTGCAGTATTATAGTTTAATGTATGTCTGTGTTTATACAAAATACCATTTTACTATTGTTCAAGTAGTTTCAAAAATCTTACAAAAATGCTGTTCTGTAAAATATATTCTCTTTCAAAAACTTTTATATATTTGAGAAGAAAAAAGAAAGAAACATTTCACCAAAACTCTGTACTTGTTTTCCTTCTGAGCAGAAAAAAAAGGTGTGATAAATCTAAATGTTAAACTGGAAATAGCAACAGAGTAATGAGCCTGCTGCTGAGAAAGCAGACCTAGACTCTTGTGCCCTCAGCAGACCCATTTCCGGCATAAACCACAGTGACTTGTAGTTTGGGTAGAATGCAGACTGTACAGACTGGTTTATTTGAAAAAAACATTAAAATTCTGCATTTTTCTTTCTTGATAAGTAAGTTCGATGTATTCTGCCTATTTTGTATACTGCTGACACTGACAGTGTATTCATGTTTATCATGCGTTGGGCAGACATGAATGAACTGAGCTTCGTAATGCTCTTGTGAAGTTTATGTTGCCTTTTTTTGCAAAGGGACAATTTGCAGTGGGGGATTTTTGTTTGTTTTAAGAAGGAAAAAAGCTTAATGTACTACTACTTTGATTTCATGCTGTCTGCAGAGGGGATATCTCAGGTGAGTTAGCACTGGTGTATACAACCAGGACGAAAGAAATAAGTGTGTGTTACCCTTTTCTTCGGTTTAGGATTGGTCTAGATTCCTCTTGTCTCATGAAGTATTCAGGCTTGAATGAAAGATTGGCTCTAATGGAGTTCTCAAAGGGCACCCATGCAATATGCTGTTTGCACCATGTAAATTTTTAAAGGCTGTCTGTCTCCCCTTGATCACTGATTATAGGCAGGAAAGCCAGGAAATAGTGTTTTATCTCTGTTGCTCTTGGTTCATTAGTGTTATGAGCCAGGGGCAGAGTCCTACTGTGGTGATGCATGTAGCTTGAGACTTACTTTGCAGAGAACCAGACCACAGCTGCCCTTACCCGTGACACTTACAATGCTTGAAAGGTCTCACTAGCCTCAACACTGGAGGAGAATGCAGGAGAGTGACCTTCTTACGCTATGGGTGACTTGAGCATCTCGTGTTGATCGAGTGGTTTTGAGTTATGGGAGAGATGCAGAAACTGACAGGAGTCGGATGGTGATGTGGCTTCTGTGGTTGTTGTTGAAGAAAAAAAGCAGAGCACGGTGTTGATTATGGCAGCAAAGAAGTTTTCTCACTTGCTTCTGTGGTGAGAAGTATACATGTACCCATAGCCTGAGCTTAGCACATGAGCAGATAATGCAGCATTTGATACCATGGATGAGCGTTTGAGGGTAAACATGCCAGAACTACTAATACTGCTTGTGAGCAAAGGTTCCACTAACCCTCTGTCATGTCTTAGTACTGTCTGCTACGGGCTGCTGTCAGATCATTTCCCAGTGTGTTTTCTCCCACCTTCCAAGGATCTGCAGTTCAGGGACTTTCTGAGCTACTGATTTCACTGCTGCAGATTTCTTGGCCATACTGGACTGATGGACCACTTTGAGCTCATATGGACCTTTAATTTTATTTTTTTTTTAAATTGTCCAGCTAAACGTGGCTCAATTTCTATGTGGAGACTCCAGGTTTTCTAGAAGTATAAATACTAATCCACTGGCATCCCAATAATGTTCTCTTTGCATGAAATTGAATAAATGGGGTAGAATTTGCTTTGATATTGTGCCTGGGGAAGACACGAAGGATCCAAGATTGTGCTTGCTAGATCTATGTCTAAGGAATGCATACAAATAAGTAAGTTTTCAGGCCAAACTTCTTTATTAGGATTCGGCTGAAAATAATCCAAGATATTTGGTTTTTGCCAGAGATTTGAACTAACAGGTGCAGCTCTAAAAGGGAGGGAGACGAGCACGCAAAAGAGGGGAGAGAAAGGAGGCTAGTTGGTCCAAACAGATATCTGCCGTAGACGTGCTCTGTTGACATAGTTTCTTACAGCCTTCCTCTGGCTGAGTATCTGGCTGAGATTTTCACACTGACCTTACGTTATTCTTGGTGTGAGTCTTTGCTGGACTGGAAATGGGAGTTGGTGCTCAAAGCAGTGAATTACCTTAAAGGACATTTTCTTCTCTATTTGCCCCCCTTTTGGTGTCTGCTATACTGTTACTCTATTTTTCACTTGTTCTCTACTCAACCCTGCCCTTGTAGTTCTTTCCTTGAAGTGACGTGAAATTATTTTAATGTCATTACTTCATAAGAGCAAATTTGGAGAGACTACCGTTATTGGTACAGGTCAGTTGAGAACCAGATAAAAACTCCTCTTGGTCATGAGCTGCGCAGGTGTGTGGCAGGGTAAGATAGATGCTGTACCAGCATAACTCCTGAAGCAGCTCTTTCCTAAATGTTAGGATTATGCAGCGGTCACTTCATGCTTTGAGGTTTGTTATGTGAGTCTGGAGCAACCTGATTGAAATCTCAGTGTGAGAAGCTGAGATAAGTTGTGCAATTGAGGTACATCCTGCTGCTTCAAGGCTTATGGGTTCTCTTTTGAAGCGTTGTAGTTTTGAACTTTTATTTCTAAAGCATTCACATTTACCTATTGTGTTCTGAAACAAAGGTCAGGATATTGTATAGCACTAGGTCGAAGTGCCCAGGGTAAACCAGTGCACTGTGTTTCCATTTTAACATATTGTAGAAATTACATGCCTGCAGTAACTCTTGCAGCAGCAGAATCAAGATCATAGACAGCAGAAGTGTTAAAAAAAATTTAAAAAGAATTGCCACTACCCTGGTATGGAAACAAAGTTTATTCACACCTGGGTACTGACATCACAGCCTGTCTGCACTGTGGTTGCTTTAGTTTTAATTCTTTTTTTTCTCAGTGACTCATAACACCCTTTCCTGACCTAATTACAACTCACATGGCCAGGCAGGGTGCCAGCGGACCCAGAAGGGCGACCTGCATGTGGTCTAAAGCGTTTGCTGCCCTGTGCAAAACCTGCCCAGGAGAGGAGCGGGGACAGGAGCACCTCTCGCCATCCCCTGCTGGCAAAGCCTGCCTTGCAGCTGTGTGTGGGGATAGCAGCTGACACAGCAACACAGACATGAAAGCACAACAAGTTCCCTCCTAGTTTGTTTTTTAAGAATGTTGCACCATTTCACTATAGGAGAAACGACAGATTATGTAGTAAGGAAAGGATTGCCTAAGCAGCTGTTTTCTAAGGGAAAAAGGTGACATGGACACAATGGTGCCGGTAAGGGTCAGGTACCACTGAGCTGCAGTGATCTGGTAGGAAGGACTGAGTGTTAATAGGGAGAAAATGAGCATCCAGAGTGAGGGTGGTTATTGCAAGAATGGTTTGAAACAGGTTAAAACTGGTATTTCAAAGCTGTGATGCAAAGGACTTTCAGCCTTTGGGCTAGACCCAACCCTACCTTCATCATAGGCAGCCCTCAGCCCTCCCTTTGCTCCTTTCCAACATCCCTTCTTTCTTTCCCCTATGCCAATCTCCACCCCTGCTCTGCTCCTCTCTGCAAGAGTTTTGGCATACATTCTGCCCCAGCCTGCACTGCCCCCAGCGCACCTTTTTGCCTCCCACTGGGAAGTGAAAAAGCCAGGGGTGCAAAGGAGGGATTGAGGGAACAAGGAAGGAGAACAACTAAGGAATCTACAGTTTTGCAGCAAGGGAACCAGGGTGCCGGGGTGATGCCAGGAAAAACAGAAAGATGTCATGGTGCAAAGAGTGTGTGGGAATTGGGGTGTGAGAGTTTGTGCCTAAGAAAACACTGCTCAGAGTTAGAGCCCCTGTGTGGTATGATCCCTTGTGTTTACAGGAGGCCTGGTCATCTGGTGACATGAGCTCTGGTATCAGAGGTGAGATACAAAGATGTGTGTGGGAGATTCAGGCCATGAACCTTGTATTAGATGGAAGGCAAATGAAAGTGCTACTTTATTACAGAAATTCTAGGTGAATGCTAAAGGAGTGTTTGTGGAGACCTTCTCACAAAAGGAAAAATACAAAAAAACCACAAGAAAACAAACCACACATGAAACGCAGCACCAAGATTGAAATGTTTATGCTTTTAATCCAAGAACTCTCATTAAATGACTGAGCAGAACTAAAATCTGTCATATCTTTGAAACAAAACTCATAAATGATTTTGTTAACAAACACCCTTCATGAGAAACAAGCAGGCCAGAGGTTTGGTGAATGTCTCCAGCCTCTCTGGCATCATGAAGTCCAAGTTAGCTTTATGTCATGAAGAACAGGGTTTTATCTCATTGTTTCTTACACCTTTTGAAGATCTTCTGCAGTGAGCTCAGTTACCAGCTTTGTCTTAGGATCAATTCTGACCAGGAAAAGCAGGAAACAGTGCAGGATCATGATTAAGATAGGTCAGCCTAAAGCCTGTTGCAGTGTTGTTACTAATGGGATTGTACTTCCTCGTTCATGCAAACTACTTATCTCAGTATTTAAAAAAAAGAAAAGAAGCTGTAAATAGTTGCCAGATTCTCTAGGCAGTTTTATAGGGTGTGCATGCTTGTTGCATCTGCATTATTTGAGGCAGTAAATGTTTTAGAGCCTTCCTCATCAGCAGTTTGCCACTGTTTAGATGTAACTTGCCATTTGACGCATCTTGAGTTTTTAATAATTTTCTGGAAGTTCCTCCTGAATTTCACTCCCATGAAGAAATACAGAACAGGGTTAAGACAGCCATGGAAATAAGCAAGAGCTTCTGTTACGATGATTGCATATTCAAAGCTGCTGTTCAAGTTAAAACTCCAGTCTATGATCTTTATCAGTCTCAAGAAAGTATAGGGTGACTGAGTAAGAATAAAAGTGGCAACGACAGAAAACACTTTTTTAATAGATTTGTTCTTTTGAAAACTCCTGGCATGCAATAAGGTTCTGATAATTAGAGAGTAGCAGATGATCATGGCTAGCATGGGAATAAAATAGCCAAGGGTCACCTGGATCACTTCAAGAACCAGTTCTGTGCGATGGTTTGGGTATTCTTCATGACATATTGTTTTATCAATACTGAGCACCTTGCTAAAAATAAACTGTGGTGCAGCAAATGCTAGTGAGATCACCCAGATCAAGACACAGATTAATTTGCCCCATGTCATTCGTTTGGTTTGACACATACGTGCTTTGGTGGCAAAAGTAATAGCAATAAGCCGGTCGAAGGTGATAGACGTTAGAGTTAACATTGAAGTGTACAAGTTCAGAGTATACAAGCCCCGTATAACACGACATGCCCCGGTGCCAAAAGTCCACTCCTGAGCAGCAGAATATGCCCAGAATGGCAGTGTCCAAAGGAAGACCCAGTCAGCTATAGCCAAGTTCAGCAAAAATATATCAGTGAGCATCTTCAGTTTCTCATAGAAAACTAGTATGACAAAGACCAGTGCATTTCCGGCTAGCCCAAAGATGAAAACAGCCGAGTACGTACAGGGCAGGAAGACTCTTGTAAAGGTGTGAAAATCCTCATTTTCATTGGGATCAATGATGGAGTAGTTATAATAAAAGTTACCAGCATCTGTGGTTGCCATGTTGTCTTCTTTTTAAAGGCAGCCTGTAAGGAGACACATTGAGATTTTTTTTACTCAGTAAAATAATTAAATACAGATGCATCCAGGAGACAGACAAAATCCTAAGTGCTAACAGATAAGAGTTGTAGTAAAGCATCCATGACAGACAAAAGCAAATGTATTTATTTGCTGAAGAGGATTTCTTGGCAGTCGAAACCCAAACACAACAGCTGGTGGATTGAAGCACATCATCTGTTACCAGATTTGTACTGACGGAGACTCAAAACCATAAACAAGACAATTACAAAGAGGCTTCTGAAAACAGAATGGGGATTAAGCTTTCAAATACTTCAGTGGTTTAGTGTTTGAATCAAGGGTTTCTGGGGAAGCCTGTGAGAGAAGCGGGATTTGTTTTGCCAAATTCAGTCTTTAGGCTCGGTTGCAGGCTCTAAGCGACAAAGTAATTTGGCTTGGATTGGACCTGTCTCAAAAAGTAGGGCTTGAGTCTCAGTGAGCAAGTGCTTTAGAGTCTGTGGTTCAGTTCAGCCTCAGCTTGTTGTTTAGGTGTTAGTCACATCATCAGATGGCAGCTCCTCTTCCTTTCCCCTTCTCAAGTGACTTACTGAAAACGTGGAGGATGTTCATTAATGTCGCTTCCCCATTTGATTTTGGTTAACCTGTTTCAAACATTTGTATTACAGTCAGAGAGAGGAGTGACCACTTCTCTGTCAGCCCCTCTCCATCACACCCCCTCTTGAGACCTGATGCAGCGTCACAGTGCCAGGTCTCCAAGGCAAAGGTCTGTTTTCTTTCAGGGCTGTCGCTAGCACCTAAGAGTAATAGCTGTAGCAGTAACAAGAAGATTTGCAAGCAGTTAGCTTTGTAAATAAAATCCTTTGTGAGACAGGTTAATAGGCTTTTCAAAGATTTAGCTTAAAGTTAAATGTCCTCACTCCTGAGCTGCAAAAAACGTATTTCTGTGAGACTAATCCTGATACAAGATATTACTCAGCATGAGATTAGCAGAATTCACCTCTGAATCATTTAGATTGGCTGAAAGGCCTCACTTGTGTCAGTTATAATGTACATCAGATTGAAAGTTACCCAAAAATGTAGTTTCCGTGGGGCCAAGAAGCAGAGCCAGTGCAGGCTGTTAGTCACCAGAGAAGTACCATGAAACTGCGGGCACCTTTGAAAAGTTACTGGCCCATTTATGAAATAGTTTACTTTTCAGTTCAAATGGTGGCCAAGCACAGAATGAAGGTAACCAGCAAAAGTAAGTTAGGCTCCACAAAGTCAAGATTAAGTATACTGAAACAAATGGAAGTGCTCTGTTCTGTTTTACGTACTCTTCACAACAGCAGTCAGCTGATGTTTCTTGCCTCTTTCTTGTAAAGGAAAGGTGTTTTTGTCTAAGCTGAAACAAAGTAATTACCAGGTACTCAGTTACGTAGCTTGATGACATAACATTACATTAGTAGTCTTACTAAAATAATAGTTATTTCTGATGTCTTAGCTTACTGGAAATTAGCCTTTAGGAGAGTCTTATTGACTCTTTTAAAAGAAGAATTTTTAATACCTGCTTTTAATCTGTAGTAGTTTTTTGCTATAATAAGATAGAAGCAGTCACTCTCTGGACAGACCAAAATATTTGAAATTTTAACTAACATTTTTCCTATTACATTAATGTTCTTCACAGGAATTTTCAAATTCAGGCAGTGATACCCCAATTTGGTTTTGGTCAAAGCAGATGGGAGTTTTACTATGGGTTTCAAATGGAAGCCAGGCTGGGATGGTTGATGATCACCAGTTTTGAAGAATTTTCTTACATACAAATAGAAGGCACTGGCTTCTGATATTGTTGTCTCCTCCACATGCTGACAGCAGATCTGCATATCGATGGAGAACAGAATGCTGCAGAAGAGGTCTTTCTAAGTTAAAAATGTCTTTTAACATGTCACACACTTTACAGTTCTCAGGTAGCTGGACTCCTAAACTCTGGATTTATGGATCGTATTTTAGGAAAGAGATGAGGTGGCTGACACCATCAAACAGACAGCAAAGGATTAATGGGAGCCCTTGAAAGTGACCTTTCAACTGATGCTCTAGAAATTTATTTTCATGTTACGTTCTTCTGATCTTAAAGGCCTTAAGTTTTCTTTCTTCTGTCTGAATATAGCCACTTAAGTTCCTTCTTGGATTGACAGCAGGAGAAATGAGTCTTAAATGCCTGCCTGATTACCAAACCGTCTGCAAAAAAGGCCAAAAACTAGAAAGTCCTACATGCATAAAAATATGTTAACCTTGCAGAACTGTACACTCATTTTTGAGGCAAAGTCACATGTGGAAATTTCTAGCCCAAATATTTTTTTTCTTCTTTTTTATGCTGGAGAGCACTACGGAGCTGAGAAAGAGCTGCTGAAGCTGAAAACTTTGTAATCTCCGTAGTTGTGTTCCAGACACAACAAGCTGCAGTTACAGCTCAGAGTTGTTCAAGAAGGCTCTCTTAAAGGCTGATCCTGTATTACAAGGCTGAACAGTTTCTGGATCAGCTGACCAGATCTGCCAAGCATTTTCAATATTTGCTACTGAAAATGTGTTGCAAGTGCGTATAACCTGGTATGGAAGTTAAAAACAGAGGGAGAGATCCTCATCTTCTGCAGACCAGCCTCTCCAGTCCACTAAAATACAGACCAATAAGCTTTTTCCTTTTTTTTTCCCTTGCCAATGCATGATAAATTTTAAGAGAAGGTCCAGTAATTTCCTTTAAAAAGGTTTTCATTTGTTCATGATGCATTGTTATTCTGTTACCTGTTATTTTTCTAGCCTGAGGCTCTTAAAGCATCCTGCTTGTTACTCGCACACCTAAGTTAGAATCCACATCATACGCTGTATCAAACTTTAGAGTTGTTACGCTGGAGTAACAACTTCATGGAGTTATTCAGCTTTCTCAAAGAAAAGAACCATAGTAATCTTTCTACCTAAAGTGAGGTAGTGGGAAATCATTGTTTTAGGTAGGTAGGGAACAGGGAGGAAGAAATTTCCCTGGTCAGAATAATAGCGAGCAAATGAGTTTATTTGCAGGGAAATGTTACAGTCTGTATAGACTGAGCCTAGGTTGTAAAAAGATTTAGAGGTTTAATAGAAGCTTAAATTGAATAGGAACAATATCATGAGTAGAAAAGTGAGGTAAAGAGCACCATGCAGTGTCCAGTGTGTTAATACAGGATTTGCTTTGAGATCTGCTTCTGTTAAAATTAACTCTTGAATTAATGAAATGGAAATGCAAGCAAGTAATGGAGAGTCAGAATAAGCTATTCTGGTTTGCCTCAGCAGAGATAGTTCTCCTGTCACCAGAAGAAGGCTGCTTATCATTTCCACCACTCTGGGAATTGGGTATGATAGGAGCTGGTAGCCTCAGTATTACAGGGGTTTTCACCTATTTCATCTCCATGGTCTAATTTCTGTTATGCTGATCAGGTACCCTGCTTTAGTAGCTGCAGCTGAAAAGCAGGGTGTAAAAAGTAGTGTAAAAAAAAAGTAGTGTAAAAAAGTAGTGTAAAAAAAAGTAGTGTAAAAAAAAGTAGTGTAAAAAAAAAGGGTGTAAAAATGGTCTTGCCAGTTGTTCATTTCTGTTGTCTCAGGGTTCCATCCAAAAATCCAATAAAGGTCACTCTATTTTTTTTAAATCTGAATAAAAAGTAATTTTAGCATATAATAATAAACAGCATAATTTGCTATGAGAAAAAATACAGGCTGTAAACAGAAAAAGGTAAATAATGCTCATCAGCATCATGTGATAGGCCTTGCTTAGAATTGAACTGTTTTCATTACAAAAGGGTTTTGAGATTGTGAAATTATCTCATATGGGTATTTGTTGGAAGAGATGAGAGGTTTTCAAGCACATACCAGTTGGAAAAACAAATTCTAGGGCATAAATGGAAAGGAGATAATTAACACACACTGAGTTCCAGATATTTAAAGAAATTGTCTAAAGACCTTTTTCAAAAACTAGCAGTTGTAAACCAAGGAGCTACTGCGATAACAAGGCATTGGAAAAGATTTAATAACCAAGCTAGAATGCAAAATCAGTGTCAACAGTCTGAATAAAACCCCACCCTTTCTTGTAAATTTTGCTTATCAGGATAAGGATATGTATGATAGTAACAGCATCTTTCAAGTTCTAATATTTCTGAATGTTAAAACTTCTTTTTTATGTTTGTTTTTTAAGCTGTCTACCTGTTCACTTGAAGTCAAGAAAATAGGCACTTACTAGACAATGTCACATCTTGGGGGCATGCAGTCGTCTCCTCTTTCAAAGGAAATGTGAATGCAGCAGTTTAGTTTATTTATCAGTGCTGAAGCCTGTGCCAGTGCCTCACAGCTTTCGTAGTTGTTGTTGACCAGAGCAGCACGATGCGAATTTACTCCGTTGTTTTGATTCTTGAGTGATACCACTACAGATACTACAGTGTGAACTACCAGTGTTCTCAAGATCCTGTTCAAATTCACTCACATACATGGCCATTTGTCTGAAATGTCCAGAATCAAATTGATTTTTCAAAAATTATTTGCAGAATTAAAACTTAATTTGTATTTACCACTTACCATTTTTAACCACTCATCCGTATTTTGTGACAATACTGGATTTTCCAATTCTTTCTAGTTTTTCTTCTTTTTTTTTTCTGGGGCAAAAATGTTCTAGTGACTGTTTTCTCTCAGATTTTTTGCCCATCTGAGATGAGCTAGAGATGGCTAGAAAGATACTATGTTGGTGACCATCCCCAAGTGAGTTTTTTACCTTTAAGGCAGTGTCAGCCCTAGTTAAAGTTGGTTTGTGTGCTAAATTTTCTTTCAGAGTCAGTGAAAGAAGCTGGGAGGACCTCCATACATTTACAAGGGAGCTGGAGGGGGCCTACCCTATGGATGGGTGACTGTTTTCACTTGAAGCAAAGGCAGGGGTGGGAATTGACTTACAGCCTATGGGTACAAGATCTGGGAGAGAAATAGTTGTGAGGAGGCTCTTGAGGGTGTGCAGGGACATGGAGGTACCTGGGAAGCCCTGCTCAGTGAAGTGATACCTTGCTGTTGTTTGTTCCTACTGTAATTAGGGACATCTCCTGTGCATTCCTTGTAACTAAGCTGCATGCCTTGAGAAAAGATAAAGTTCCCACCGTGTTGCAGAGAGCCAGCAATTGGCCCTTTCTGCCGAGGCCGATTTAAATTCCTTAAAATCCGAAAGTGTTCATAGTTGCTTTTGAAATGTCTTAATCACACATTTATGGAGAGCTCATCTGAGCTACTCTTGTCACCCTCGTTCACAGTGACCTCGTTGCAGTTGCTGTTTCCTCAGTCACCAGAGATGATGCTTTCTCAGAGTGCAGGGGCAGGGGTGGCCTTCCCATGGAGACCAGTAACCTCCTGACGTCCACTTGCCTTATCCATATCCAAGGTACCCTGGGATCACTTCTGTGTAACCACTGATGAGCTCTTTACCAAAGACGGCTGCAGTATCAGCAGTATTAAACCCTCTTATCATGCAGCCGAGATCAAAAGAAAGTCAGAGACACTTTATTTCAGCTTGCTAGCCTAACTGTGACCTGACCTGTTTCCTTTTTCACTTGCTGCCTCCTGCTGGGGAGGAGACTTGAGTGCACCCTGGTAATCCCAAATTGCTCATTTTGAAACCTGTTTTCTGAAGTTCTTGCAAATGCAGCATTTGACTGATGACTGAAAGCTGTCTTCATCTCAGAGCCTTTGTCAAACCTTATCCTAAGGTTACTAATGCTAAAAAAAAAAATCTCAAAAGATTTTGTATGTTGTCCCTTGGAGCGCAGAAATATCCATGATTGTTTACATAGCTTGCTTTCTTTGTATGCACAGTTGCTGCTGGTCTTACAGATAGACTAACTAATTTTAAGGCAGGGGAGTCCTGGTTGATTGGTTGGTTGGTTGTTCATATAGTATGTAGCATAGTTGAATCCTACATTTTTTTCTGAGAATGGCTGGGATATGCTATGTACCAACATGCAGGTCACCCACAACATAGTGGTGGATCTTCATGTCCATCCATTCTCTTTCATCAGCTCTCTGTGTGATGTTTTCCAATCCCTACGTATGTCAGGGTCCTCCCATGATCCTTCCATCCCCTTCCCACACTTACTTCTTCATGCAAGATACTCTCTTGTGCCCTGCTAAAAACTCAGTGAGTTCTGTGTCCCCCATGCTCCATCCCAAATTGTGCCTCTCTTCTTGCCCACACAAGAAGAGGAAGAGCATAAAAACAGGACAATCATGAAGTAATACTTCTTCAAAATGCTCCACCAGCTTCCAACAATCTGTGTCTCAACAATTTGCTGAACTAGAGCCGTTCTTTTCTTGCTGTAGTGTCTTTTCCATGCTTCAGTTCTTCCTGATTTTCAGCTCCACTTCATTTCACTTTTAAAAGAGAAGGAGAAACAGTCTGGATTTTAATAGGTAACACCAGAGGGTGCATATTCACAAGCTGAGAACCTGGCAAGCTGCAGGAACATCCTTAGTGCTGCCACCTAGTGTGAACAGGTCATGCAATGATAAATTCTCCTGTTAAATTGTGAGACTTTGTTTCTTGTATTTTCCACACAGGCTACCAGATGTCAGTTTAAACTGTTGGACTCAATGGGATAGCGTAAAGAGAAGGAGGATCTTCTTTGTGATTGTAATACTCTTGTGTTTAGGAGACAAAGTGGGAGACTTAGTGTTTCCTTAGCCTACAGTGAGTAGGTGCGGTGCATTTATTGGTTAGAGCAGCCAAGTGACGAGCTCACCACCTAACTATGTGCTAGGTTGCAGGAGCAGGAATAAGGAAAATCACGTGTTAGAGGAGAACATGGAAAATGTATTGGTCCTGGGATTTAATTTACATTTCAGGGTCCCAAAAGAAAGGTGAAATTAATGGATTAAATAAGGAACTCTAATGGCATTGCATAATAAATCAGGGAGTTTTACACATCTCAGAAGCCTGTCGCCCTGTAGTTCTCTTGGTCTGTACAAATTCAAGGCTGTGAAATTAAGTCTGTGTACCCACCATGGTGGGAACGGAGAGTTCTGTGGATCAGAGCATGAGGTCTGTTGCTCTTCCCACTGTGCAAGCAAATTGTAGGATAGGATTACAAGCTATAATTTAGTTTTCTAGGGGATTTTCAGAATCAGTTTTCTTATCTAGTTGTATAAAGATAGTTAACAAATTATTTGTGTCACTTGTTAAGTGTTTGCACAGATGTTGTGTTAACCTTTATGGACCAACATGTACTGTGTTATCCTACATTTTGTTGGCTGGTTGTGTTTCATAGCTCAGGATCTGGCACTTATTCACAAGTTTGAGTCTTTGTGCAGGTCACAGCTGCCTCCTTAGGGTATTAACAGTAGTGGTATGACTCTGAAGAAGCCAAAAGTTACCCGAGAGGCTAGAGGAACAGGAGAATATGAATTCCATAGGTAACAGTGCTTTATGAGTTCAGGAAACGTGTCAACAATGGGTACAGTTTGATTTTGCAGTCATAACAGTAAATTCTTCCTGTTGCCCCACTAAACCCACACAAGGTTGCATGTGCTGACACAGTATATTCAGTTGCTACTAATGACCCGCTGAAGGTGCTGTGACTTGGAGATGTTTTCTCCTACTCTTTCACTCAGCAGTGCTGCTTGTAGAGCAAGGTCCCATAGGAGTTAAAAAAAACGCTAAACTCTGCATTGGTTTTGAGGATTGGTCTGCAGAATGTGTGGCAATTACAGCCTTGCTGCATGATTACACTTGATGGTTCAATAGCATATATAAGTGATATCACATTTTATTAGATTCCACTGCTTTTTGGAAGGAACAAACCAGTTGGTTCTTTGTATATAAAAATCCTTGGCATTTTTCTGGGAATGACAGCCTAATGGTCTCAGTTACCAACCTTTTGAGATGCAGAGAAGCAAAGTAAGCATCAGTTAGAGAATCTCTAACTTACTCGGAAACTATCAGCATTTATTTACTGACTTTCAAACTCATTCTTCTCCGTGTGTCCCAGCCCTGCAATTCATAGCTGTGCTGCTCCAGTGCTCACCCAGAACATGCGCCCTTTTCAAGGCAAGGAGTGAATGGCAGCTTCTTCCATCTGCTTCTTCAGCTCTGCTGGGCACAGCATGGTGGGGAGGAGGCATCCTGGTTTGTCATCCTGCAACAGCCTCTTCAGTGTATTTGTGTTCAAATTATCCAGTACTTCTTGTATGAAAAGATAGTGGTTCTACAGCAATAAAATATGTTTAGCGTACCATTATCAGTCAGAAACTGGATAATATGTTTGTAGAACACCTCACAGATTAAATCCAGGGCAAGTGTCACATCTCTGTGCAAGCTTTGTTTAAGGGACAAGTCCAGACTGTTTCCCTTGAGTCTGCCCTCCATCAAGATTTCCACCTGCCAAAGAATCTTTAAAACCTGGCAGTGTCTCAGTAGGGAATTTATCTTGAGACTGTTGAAGAGATGTTCTGGACTTACATATTCCTCTTAGCTCCTGAAACCAGGATAGAAATAGTTTTACATTGGTGCACAGTGGTTAGCAGGACGAGGCTGCAGTCTTGTCACTAGAATGCGCAAAATAAGAATTCTAGGATTTGGCATCATGACTATCAAAACATTTATATTTTAGGAACACATCAGCATGCACATGGTATTTGACCACATGATACTCAGAGAATCATGGCTTTCCTTTTTTTGTCTTTGTCCTAGAAACAGCACGTGTAATTCTTCAACTTTTGATGAATCAGAAGAGTGGCAAATTGCTCAAGACGCTGAGATATGCTTGCTGAAATCGGGAGAAATCATGTAAGTAGAATGTTTTCATTACTACCAGGCTGAAAGAATAAAGGCTGAGCTCAGATATCAGCTATGTGAGCACAAGTCTTGCAGACTCCTGGAAGAGTTGATCGCTTGCGTCCCAAAGTAGAATTGGGTCTGAGGAAGAGCGAAGAGCATAGCTCAACTAAATAGAGCAGCAGCAATGAGCCAGATTTTCTCTCTTTAGTCCTGCAAAACTTTAATGCAAGTGAGGAATAAGAAGGAAAGGTTTGGGTCAACATCACATCAAAAACCCTCCTGACTATTCTTACTGCAGGAGGTGCTGTGAACAGGAAGGGTGTATAGAGAAGGCTGTGTAGTTCTAGTCTCTGGAAGAAAAGGCAAGGGAAAGTCAGGGAGTGCTGTGCTAGATGGACTCTTGTCACAGGGAGGGAATTCATGGCCTTTTGGAGCATGTGCCTATTATTTTTTGTAGCCCTACCTCCTGCCTCACAGAAACTGCCTTGCCTGCTCTGATTGATACATGCCATAGCATAGCCTCTGCTCAACTTCTGTGAACTGCATGCACACAATTCTCTGCATGTATCCTGCTCAGAAATTAATAGTTATGTGTAATGGTGATACAGCATGTCACTTGCACAGCTAAGAAGGGAATCTAATGCACAAAAATGCTCATGACTTGGAGAAATTCCCCTTTGCTTACTCTCCCCTTAAGCCTAGATTTGAAATTTTGGCTTAGTTAAGGAGGAAGGTTTTGAACTTTTGACTGCAGAGAGATAAATTAGTCCATGTTAAAACATTGTTGCTGCTCTTAAGACAACTAGGCAAATGAAGCAGTAACCAAAATCATATCTGGGCTGCAGAGCAAAGCCAAGAGTGATGGTTAGTTTATTAAAATCAAAGATCACCTGAGACACCCCAGCAGTTACTTCAGCTCAGAGGGAGAAGTAACAAGGTAAGCAAAACTTAGTATAAAGCTTCCTCTCTGACCAGAGTACGACAGTTATCATAATAAATCAGCTGTGATCCCTAACCACTGTGTAGTCATGGTTGGAAACTGAACTCTTCCTTACTCTGGGCCACCAGATCATCATGGTGACTCTGTGGTGTCTTCTGGCAAATCTGTTGGTTTTTGGTAGCTGCTAGCAACCATATCACAGTACTGTAATTTACTGTGAGCTCATTGCTTGGGAAACAGTTTGGCCTAAAGAGTGATTTGTTACTTCAGTTTTAGCTAGGGTAATGTAGGTGGGATCCTCAGCTCTTAAAAATTCTAAGTTTCCCCTGAAGAAAGCAAGCAGCATTCTCCTGTTCAAGGCCTTCCCTGTTTGCAGTCTGAAATAGATATCGGCATGAAGAAAGCTAATATAAAGCTTCATGACTCAGGGTCATTTAGGTGTTAAGAACTTCCTTTTTAATTGGAAGTACTTGGAGTCAGCTTTTATGCAGCTTACTTGGATGATACAGACCAGGCTGTAGCAGTGGGTGCTTCAGAGGATCTAGACAGAGCTGCAGTTCACATTCTACCTGTCTGTCTCCTCTGTACTCCTGATCCCTATTACCTGTACAAATGGTATCTAGAAAGGTGAGTAAATTAGGTGACTATTTGTATTGTTTGTTTAAAAAAGAACAGTAGAGGGCAGCAGACTTTTTTAATCATAGCAACTCTAAAAGAGCTTTATTCAAGCACTAGATTTTTCTGGTCAAAATGAAGTAAGTAAGCAAGTAACATCCACATTTGCCAGAGCAGTGAAAGTGCTTGGTTTCAGTCATCTTTTCTGTAGTTCTTACTTTCATCCAAGGCCAAATTTTCCTGCATCTTGTGGACCTGTCCCAAAGTTGCTGTGGAGTCTGCCTCAAACAGATAACAAAACACAATATTTAAAATTAAACACAAATAAAAATAAAAACACAATTATTATTGTTTCTGTATAATTACATTGGATCTCTTCAAGTAATGGTATTTTTCTCCCTCACAGGATCAAATTACCCCTTACAGTGGAAGAGATCTTAGATTTTGGGGAAAGTAACAGAGAGCTGTTCATTAAATCCAGCACCTACAGTATCATTCCCATCACCGTTACAGAGATGGGGCTAACAATTAGCTGGATCTTTTCATCAGACCCCAAAAGCATATCCTTCAGCGTCGTCTACCAAGAATCAGAAGACACACCACTGGATCAGTGCAAAGTAAGGCCTTAGTTTCCTTACTGCTTTAGAGACTGTAGCACACTGCAATCAGCCTCCTAGAGGAGTCAGCAGGCATAGCTAGAAGGGCTCCGCAAGAGTGCCAGTCGCTATTGCATTCAGGACTTGTTTCTCCAATTAAGCTATGGTTCTCCTGAAAGCAGAGCTGCATCTTTAATTATTTAATGTTGCCTGCAAAAGTTAAGTTGAAAAGCACTGTACCTTCTGTTGACTGCATCTGAAATTCACCCAGAATCATTAGGCAAAAATAGAAATCCAAGTCTGCAAAATTCTTCTTTTTTCCCTTCTCAGTGTTACTTAATTTATAAGCTGCTTTGGGGTGATCTTGCCAGGCTCCTAAGCAGTGGCCACATGGAGACAGATACATTAATTGGGTTAACTGCATTTCTTACAGTGAAGCATGTATTTAAGTGCCTTGATGGTGTGCAAAATCATGGTGCCAGTGTCTAAGGTACTGGTTTTTATATGCACCGGCCATATTTCATGAGGATTATGGATTAATTGAATTTGTGTTACTCAGCTCATTGCAAAGTGTAGTGAAGACAAGGCAGCTGCTGGTTGAACCCACCACGGTAGGGGGAGCCCTAAGGCTGTGATTTCACTGAGGGAATGCGACATTGATACAGCACAGCTAATTCAATTCAGGGTACCTGACTCAATGTAAATCTCCGTCTTTCTTCAGCCCAAGGCTGACTGAAGAGCGAATGTTGCTTCCATCCTGATATAGCTGATATAACTTTGGATTTTGTAGGGTTGTCCTTGATCTACATCAGCTGCTGTTCTGACAACTGTTTCTGCTAGAGTTTTGCAGCAAGATAGGTTGTTACACAACGTTTTGCTGTCAACTTAGATAAACAATTAAGGTTTGCTGAGAAAGCTTATTTTATAATACGGGGGGTGTAAAGGCATATATTACAAGACATATTTAGCTAAATCCTGCTCTTGGATATATTTCTATAGACTTAATATAGCATTGCTGATGTTAGCAAACTTAGATTAACACTAAAAAGATCAGGATTTGATTCTATCTCTAAAGCAGAGATTTATAGGCATAGCTTAATGCTGTGAAGAGGTTGTCAAAGAAAAGCAGACGTCTCATTGTGAGACTTTAGTTTGGGTGAATTTTTAATGCTAATCAGTGAAAATAAATAGTTTTGCAGACACATATGGACTTTGGCATTTTCGAGAGGGCTCAAGTCTAAATATTTTTCTGAAGGCAAATAATGTATAGGTCAATTAGCAACTTTCATTTCAACTTTTATTGAATTCTAGGTTCTTATTCCTATGACCCGCTGCAACTCTCATAAGGAAACTATCAGAGGACAGGTGAAAGTCAGAAACCCTGGAATCTACACACTGATATTTGACAACACATTCTCTAGGTGAGTGTTAAGGGGGAAATAAGCTTGGTTTTACAGATGGTGGAGCTGATCAGATGTACCATTATTCTGCCACTCAGATGTAAGTATGAGAAAGTAGTCATGCCTTCCCCAGAGATTTTCTGCCTGAGTTCTGGTTCTTGTTCTTGTTGGGTTTTTTTGTTCTCCTTGTAGCAGGATTCCCCTCTTCTGCCTCAACCTCTCAGAAGGTAAACAGAAGCAAGAAAGTCACTTGTGACTCTTTCAGAGACAGTTTAGTCAGGATTGTCGTCTTGTTCGCAACAGACCTGACAGCCCCTGTGCAGGCATACTTCTTCTTAACTCCAGTCTTTTTTTTATTGCCTGAGTATAAACTGAAAGATTGAATACACTTTTAAGGCTTCCTGTCTAGTTGACTTCAGCTAATGTGATCATCTTGCTCTCTTTTGTTTCTTGGCAGGTTTATCTCAAAAAAAGTGTTTTATCACTTGGCTGTCGAGCGACCTGTCATCTATGATGGAAGTGATTTTCCATAGCCTTGAATATATGGTGTTATTTTTAATTAAATTTTTAAGAAATGCTATTATTTATGTACCTGTAAGCATTATGATTACCACTGTGTTTGAAGACTTTGAAACTATGCAATAGCTATAATGCACTTAGAGATCATGTATACACTAAAAAACAGAAGCCTTTTTAGGAACACTAATGGTTCTGTACTGTGTACAGGTTGCTCAAAAGCCATGTTGTTTGATTTAACAGGTCAGATAATGTTCCAAACAAATCTTCTTTCAGTGGGGAGAATAAGTGTGGGGGTGTCTAAATGCAAACTGAAATTCTCTACTGAAAATTGAATTACTTCCAAAAATATCCTTCAAAAGGAAATTTAAAGAAAAATGCGTATTTTTGTTGACCTCTTCACTGAGGAGTAAACATAACCATTTCTGTTCTGCTCTAATGCTCTTATAGTCAGAACAACTATGCAATGCTTCAATCTTCACAGGCATATATTGTAATCCATCTAGAATTTTTTAGCTTTTCCAGGTTTTATAAACAGCAAACATAGGGGTTTTTACATTTTAGGCTAAGATTTGGTAAGTCTTAACTAGCTTTTACAAATCCTTTGGTACTGAATACCATTACAAAACAGTACAGCACAAAACAGCAACTCCTTTCACTTTAGCTCACCGTACTCTGTCAGCTGGTCCACCGAAACAGCTCTTACGGTGAGTACCAGTGGCTGAATCAGGAGTACCATTTGCAGAGTAAAGCACTGCTCACTGTGTGTGGTATTAGGAAGAGGAGCAGTCTTTTTTCCTGCTTTAGCACCTTAGTCATCAGCATGCACAGGAAAGCGCAGTTTCTGAGGAGGTCAGCAGTCTCACTCTAGAGCATGTTGGAAGGTAGCAATAATGTTGGAACAGGTCTCAAAAACTCCATCCAAAACCGAAGGCTAACCATTCATTCCAGTTGTTAACACTGTAAATACAGTGATCTTGAAAAAGGTTGTGAAAGAATGACTACCTTCATGGAGCACCTAGATTTTAGGTTGCGTGTACAGGGCTTTCTAACAGAGCAAATTGCTAACTGGGTGGCGTCGAGCTGAAACCAGTGGCCTTTTCAGCTGGGATGTCTGGCTCACAGGTAGCTCTCCCTTCCCTCCAGATGCCCTTCTCAGTACTGGTGGCATGGCCCCCATCCTTTCTCAGGCAGAGGGGCTAGTGGAAGGTGCAAACTGGTTTACTCCTCAGTTTAACACTCCAGTTAAATGCTTACCTGGCTGTGTGCATGAAAATGAGATGGACAAGAGACTGAAGTGGGCAATAAACAGCACACGCATCAGTTCATGAATCACAGCATATTTCAGTGTTAAAGCTGTATTTTATATTTAATTAGGCAAGAGATTATTTATTGCTTAAAAATAGAGTACTGTGTACCATATGCTACGCAGTTTCACTAAGCTGTTACCGCAGTCTGCTGCAGTTTTCCTTTAAGCTTTTAGGTGTGGTTTTTAAAAGCATTTTGCTGTTGTTTTAGTTAGAATACTAACATTCCTAGGATATCTTTCTTAAAATGCCAAATGTAAGGTAAAGGGACACTGTCAAGTATCTTAGGCCAAACTATGACAACTCTGCTCAGAAGTATTTGAAATATCTCCATTCAAAATTATTTGTCAGACTTGCCTCTGGATTTCCTCTCTGCGTCCCAGTTCTTAGAGGTTTTTCATCCTGTGGCAAATATTTTTATAGAATAATACAATCATAGAATGGTTTAGGTTGCAAGGGACCTTAAAGTTTGTGTAACTCTTAAAGTAACTGGCTCCACCTAGTAAGTCAGATGTTTCTCTGCAAGCCTTTCATGTAGACAGTCCTGAAGCTGGCTCAAGCATATATTTGGAATAAAAACACTGCATCATTTTTATTTAGCGTTTGAGTCTTTATGGTCCCTTCAGGCTTTCCTGCCCCAGGAGACTAGTTTTGTGGCTTTTTTGCTCTCTAAAAGAGGACTAAGGGTGGGAACCAGAACCTGTAGTTTAAAGATGAAAAGCAATGGTTTACTTCTGACAAAGGAGAGTGTTTTAAGAAGGAGAAACAGTTTCAAAAGAGGAAATACTGAGGCTGATAAGGTAGGGACAGGGGTGTAGCTGTTCAAAGCAGCTGTTCAAGAACAGGAATCCCCTTCTGTCAGCTAGAAGAGTGGGTATTTTCCACCTCAGAGGCTGTGCAGAGAAGAGAGTAAAGGACCCATCACTAGTACTGACCTTTTGTTTGAGTGTCCCAGACGGTTTATTCCTGGAGGCTTGGAAACCCAGTAGAGCACTTGGCACAAGTGTAGGTTTGTGCAAGAGATTATTTCATTCAAGCACCTTACACCTCCATTCATAAAGCACTTGTTCAGGCAGGCTGTGCCAGGGACGCTGATAAATCTGTTTAGTTACAGATGTTTGGGTGATTTGTTCAACTTGGCCTTTTATTATCCATAGGAGTGCAATTAAGAGAAAAGAAAGATTAAAAATTGAACATGAAATTAATTGAAGAGGATGTCACACTCAGGGGACAGAGAGTAGACATTGTGGTCAGCATAGGCAAGTGGTTGTTTTTCCTGGGTGCTGCAACAATGGGAGGTAATGGTTTTTTGTTACGCAGAGGTCTATGCAAAGGAAATAACATGGTTGCTTTAACAATATGACAGTGTTCCTTTATTCAACGTTACTCGATGTTGCTGTATGAAAAATCACAGAGATATATTGCATGAGAGTATACCACAAAACAGCAAAGCTACAAAAGCCTGGCTTTGCTCCTTTTTTAAAAAATTGAAATTGCACTATAGTTTTAACTACGCTCAGTCACTGAGATTGTAACTTGTTCAGAAGCATCTTTTGGTCTTAACTGCCAAAGAATTGCAAACCCCGTTCACATCAAACTTCATGCTCCACGTGGGGGAAAAAGAGATTTATGTATACCAGCGTCTGTACAGTTACAGAGATGTAGACGGTTGTGTTCTGGAATGTTTCTTGATGCTTTTTTTTTTCCTTTTTTAACCTCAGGAATTAAAAAGAAATAAAATTCTGTATCATTGAGAGTATGAGTCCTTTTTCTGCCTTGTAGAGATAGCTTTGTCTGGAAGATATATCAGATGATTTTATGATCAACTTCTAAGCAGGAAAAAAATTACAAAATAAAGGAAACAGAAGAGTTCCTCATGCCGGTGGACAAAGAGCACATCTGTACAGTGCGACAGAGCAACAGTGATGATCCTTAAATAAGTACAAAGTGAGGCACTCCCCAGTCGATGGGAAATACCACCATGTCCTGGTGACACAGAGCAGCAACCCTGTGGCTGAGAAACCTTCATCCGCCTTTGCTTCCCCTCAGAGGCCAAAACAAAGCCACCCCAAGGACAGTGATTGCACTGGCTCTGGCCTGCAGCACTGAGCAGGGTTGTCCTTCAGCTTAGGGCTCCTGTCTGGTTTTCCCCAGGCCCTGGCCGGGTCTGTACACCCGGGTTACATGGCATGGCTGTGGGAGGGGAAGGAGCACTGTGTGAGCCAGGGGCACTCTTCACCAGTCGCCTCTGTGTTTGCACCTGTAGTTCCAGCCTTGGAGCATGTGGTAAAAGTTGGCTCTATAAAAGCATGGTCTCTGCTTATAGGAGAAGGCATCAGTTAGGCAGGTTTGCCTGCAGAGAGTGAAAGTTTCTCATCGGCTCTCCCAGCTTCCTCTCCTCATACCACAAGCAGGCTGGTGCCACGCTACGTGACTGCCGGCACCACTATCGCAGCTGCTTCTGAGCCCTTCACCATCAGTGACAACCCAAAGCTATGTCACGGCCATCCTCACTACGGCACAGCTCTCACATAGTCTGGGATGCTTGGCCAGCACGCAGGTCTGGCCCAGTTCCCACCTGGGTGAAATCTGGGGGCCTGGCACTCTGCTGGCTCTCAGAAACCTGAGGTGGGGACTCAGTGGGACAGAAGCCATGAGGTAAAACCTGCCCCAGGGGGAGCAGCCTGACTCAGAGCGGGACGTGCGCGACCCAGGGACAACCCGGCCACCCCAAACTACTGAAAGTTCATCACTGTTTCACAACCCTCAACCGTTTCACTTGCTGAGCAAGCATGAAAATTTCTCACCACATTTCACGGAGCAAGAAGTCTTTTACCTCCATTGAGAAGGCCCCAAAACTCAAGTTCCTGGGGCTGGGAGGACACCATGCAGTGAAGAGGAGCTCGAGGCCACTGGGCAGGACCACAGGTCAATGGCAGCTAAGGTTTGCACACTTGTTTGTTTGTTTGTGATTTGAGGGCTTTTCTGGGGCTAGGAGGACCCCCTGGGTAAGGAGCACCATTGCCCCCAGCCCTGGGAAGGGGCTGCTGTGGGGAAGCATCTGCCCCAGCATGCTTCCTCTTCCCACGCCCTCAGAAACCTGCCCTCCCTCCCAAAACTGCACCCCACCCATTGTCTTGGGAGCCGAAACCCACTCTGCTGCCTGTGAGGTCCTCAGCTGCGGCTTCCACACCCCAAGGCTTAGGCGTGCATAGTAAACCCTATGAGCAAGGTTTTCCTCTGGCCTTTTTGGGGAGGGGTAAAACCTGTTGTTGGGAACAGGTTGTATGTATGGATCCAAACCTGGGAATGGCGTGTGGGCAAGAAACAACCAGTTCATCCCCTCGCTGTTTGTTTTTATTTAACAGAATTTCAGCTTCTGGTCACATTAAGCTTGACACACCATTAAAAAAACCCAGACTTGTCTTACGCATACAGTAAAAAGTCATACATCTATCACTCTTACTTTCCCTGAGAAAAAGATAAAAATATTTTAAAATCCAAATAAAAGTAATTGAAACAAGAAGCCCATCTACTCGATATACCCCATTAGCTAAAATAGCAGCGCCAAATCTTGAAAAAAGCTTGTGTTTATCGACACGGTTAAATGAGTAATGCACAACGAGAACACTTTGTTCCTGCAAGAAATAATTAAAACAGGTTAACTGTGGTTATTTAAAAGAGCCTCCTGAGAAGGACAATTTGTGATTGAAGACTGGGTGGTGCAGGCTGTGGCTGTGCAGAACAGGCGACGCCACATCCCAGACTGGGGACAGGCAAGGGGGAACAGCCACGTGGAGCCCAGGCAGCTTTGGGCACCGTTACGGCACCAACACTGGCACACTGAAAGCCCTTATTGTTGTGGGGTGCATTACAGCACACCGCTTTTGGGAACCACTGCCTCCACCAGCCTGAAGTCTCAATCCAAATCTCATTAGCGTTAGGTTTGACATTTAATTACTCTCTGTCTTACTGGCCACAGGCTAAATATGTTTTCTCACCATTAGCAAAGATATCAGCACATAACCAGCAGTCTGTTGGACCACAGGTTTGGTTTTTGTGTTCTGGTTTACGATGGCTATGTGCCACAGTATGGGAAACAGCTCCAGGACAGACAGCTCTGCATCACCCTTGAACTTTTATCACGAGGTGCTACTTGTCAATGCAGGGACTGCACAAACTGGCAGTATCGAAACAGGAGCCATAGCAAATAAACTGTACCAAATGTTGCCTTACGTCACAGAGCTAAAATATAGGAGAAAGACAGATCTAATTCTGTAATGACCATGATTGGCTTTCCTTTGCAAGAGGCAGCCCCCATGCAGCAGAACAGACTTGCGTCTGCACAGGCACAGGCAGCAGCCACTGCCTGCTGCATAAACCAGCAGAGGAGCTAAAGGCTGCTCTCCTTCAGGCAATTTGGTGTAGGTGTGAGCAGGGCTCCCAAGTGTGGCCATCTCCATAGGGAACCCCGTCTGGACAGCAAGCGAAGGCTGAACCCTCTCCTGCTGCCTCCTATGTCTGTGAGGGCTGGTTCATGCTGCTTCGTCTGCCTCTGCTGCTGCCGTAGCTGGGTTTATCACGTCTCTGCGAGGCTTATTATTTCAGGCTGTGGTCTGAGCCATAGATGGGCCAGGTATTTACAGCTGTCACAAAGACAGCTTTTATCCTCTACCAGTTCTGCTTACAAGAAGTATGGCTCCATTATGCTGCCCTGCGCTGAAGGTTTCTCTTCCTTTCATCCAGCAAGCCCAGGTTGGGTCCTGCTTGCCAAAGACAGAGCGTGTGAAGAGCCCCCAGCCCTCCCCACTCCTGTGAGACCATCTTTGGGGTATACAGATGGTTTCCACAGAGTTTGGTGCTTCTCTGGAGGAGGGAAAGGGGGAACTGACTTACAGGAGGAGTTGACAAGGGGGAGGAATAATGGAGGAGGTCAAGTGGGTGCTGAGGGTCAGCGAGCTTCTCACCTGCCGCCGGCCCAGCATGGCAAAGGACCAGTTCGAGCTGTGGTCCTGGCTGTCGCAGGCAGAGAAGCCCAGCTCTTGGCCTCTGCTCCGGCAGCAGCCACTGCTCTGCATCATCTGGGCCAGTGCCATCCGGAACCGCTCCCCAGCAAAGACGTAGAGGAAGGGGTTGAGGCAGCTGTGGAGGAAGGCAATGCTCTGCGTGACCTGCAGCCCGATGTCCAGCCGGTTGGCAGCCTGGCAGCTGTATGCCACCTGAGTGTAGGTATTGATGGTTTTGACCAGCAAAACGATGTTGTACGGGAACTGAGAGAGAAGGAACGCGGTGATGATCATGGTGATTATCTTCAGGGACTTCTGCTTTTGAGATCTTTTGGCTTGCAGGAGTGTGTTTATGATCAGGGCGTAACAAATAACCATGACAAAGAGTGGGAGGAAGAAGCCGATGGTGACTTTCAATGCCAAGATGGTGACTCTGAAGATCATGCTGACGTTTGCCGGGTACGTAATTTTGCAGACTGTCACATCGCCCACCTGCATGCTCTGGCTGTACAAGATTTCTGGGATGCACAGGCCCACGGCAATCAGCCAGACAGCCAAGCACACGAGTTTGCTGCGCAGGAGCCGCCTTCGTTTAGAAGTTTTGGCTGTCGTCACCTGGACGATAGTGATGTACCTGTCAAAGCTAATGCAGGTTAGGAACAAGCTGCAGCTGTAGAAGTTGATCTTGTACATGCTGTTGACGACTTTGCACATGAAGTTCTTGAAGACCCAGCCATCGGAGGCTGCCTTGGCCCAGAAGGGGAGGGTAAAGAGGAGAAGCAGGTCCGCAATGGCCAGGTGCAGCAGGTACCGATCCATCATGCTCCTCCTGAAGTGGTATTTGCAATAGACGAGCACGACCAAGGCGTTCCCCACTGTGCCCACAGAGAAGATGAGCCAAAAAAACACCAGCAGGAAAGCTCGTGCGAACTGCCTGACCTGCCTCTTGTCGCACGCGAAGTCCGTGCCATTCACGGGGTTTCCATACAGGGACAGCATCGTGCTGACATTGCTGTAGTAATCCAGGCTGGTCTTGTCAGGGTGGGTGACCTGCAATGGGACATGGGGTAAATTTGTGTTGAGAGGTGGCTCGGTAAAGCAGAAGTTATACCCCCTCCACCAGATGCAGTTGAAGATTCCCCAATGTATTTCATTTTAGATGGTAAAATGCAAAGGGTGCCAGTGAAACATAGCGCGTTTCAGACTGCTTGAAGCGTGTGGCAGAGCAGAGGCTTAGAAAAATGACCCACTGAGTAACAAACTGTTCACGAAAGAGCAGTTCACAGCCTTCAAGCAACTTCAGTTATTGAAACTGCAGGCAGTGGGAGCATTTTCCCTGTCAGATCATTCAAAACCCTGTTGGTTTGGCAGCTTCAAAGACATAACAAAACGCAAAATCCCCAACTTGCAAAAAGGTGAGAGAGAAGGCTTTGTGTTACTGCTACCATGGCACCATGGCTCGAGAGAGGCAGAAGACTGATGGAGGCAGAGGGGGAGAAAGAAAACCAGAAACTACACAGCAGCGTGGCTCTATACTCACTGCACTTGCAGCTGCCATCTTCATCCAGATCTTCATTCAGTCTTGAAGGAGACTCCGGAGCGGGAAGATGGGGGGAAAACAACTGATTTGAAACAGCTTTGACGTAGAACTGTGATTCTTTTCTTCCTTTCTCTTCCTCTTCTTCTTTTTATTTTAATAAAACCTCAACCCTTTGAAACAAGGCTGTCCCAGAGACAAATAAACCACACAGAAACTGATGTCACTGGTTTGAAATATTTAGCTGTTTTCATTTCACAAATTTACATTTAGCCTACATTAGATCTTTGGCTTCTCTATAGCACTGCTCTGATTAAGTCCTTTGGCATACTAGGGTCACTGCAATCTCACTTTTAATAAGATATAGAGTCCCCAGTGTGCACATTAAAAAAGAAAGTCATCTGAAAGCACCATATCTTCCAAAAGATTCATGAGAATAAATGAAATGTGTCTCTTACATTGTCTAGCAATTAACAAGGAAAAGTACCTGCCTTTAGTAGCAGTTTGCAGTGTTAAAATATTTGCATACTCTGAAGTGAGTGACAACCCCTGCCTGCAAAACCTCTTTCTTATCTGAGAGTTTAAGCGCAGTGCTCATTGCTGTTGGCCTGCAAAGCAGAGCATTATACCCCAGTAAACAAGAAAATATTGCTTTTTCCTGCTGCAGATTGCTTTTCCAGTCAGTCTGCCATCAGGAAAGGCAGCCGAGCCTGGTGGGCTCGACGCGAATCACGCACTCCTAAATATTCACCCTGTTCTGCACTTCCCACCACACCTGACTGAAAACACTT
>NW_010172322.1:0-8123 GCF_000695765.1 Mesitornis unicolor | reverse complement strand
CCTACTAATATTTGGGGCAGGAGCTGATGCAGGGTGCAGTTTGCTCCCCGTGGCCTGCGTTAGGGCCAGCTGTCTTAGCAAGATCAGGAGCAAAGGCAGGTTACTGAGAGAGGCTGCTTTTGGGGATCTTGAGGGTGTTCATGGCACCCTCTGGCCCAAACTGGCTTTGATCCCTTCATCTGCTCTTGATGCCGAAGCGAATGTTTGCAGCAAATATCCTGGTCATAAAAAAATAATGCCCTTTTTTTCATCTATTTAGAAATTATTGTGTTCAGAAAGCACAGACTGGGGGCAAATCTTTCTGATGTTATATCTTCCTGAATAAACTCTAATGGATTTCTTCAGGAGCAAGGTTGGCAGCATGAGATCTTTGCAATAAAAGAACATTAGTCTAGACACAGAGTGGTTTTTTTAATAGACTGAAGACATAAAACCAGTCATAAATATGTGCTCATAGTTTTAAAGTTTCCTATCAAGACACAGAACTACACCCAGAATTATGCTGATCCCTGGGGTTTCGAGTACAGGTAGAAATTTAGTACCTGGCTTTTACCTATGTCACCTGTACCCTGTGCATGTTATTTTCTTTTAATTGTCGGACCCACCTTAAATTGCAGTTGAAAAGACCATTGTATCTGGGTGAGTTCAATGGCAAATGAGGTTTTTTTTGTCAGTTTGTTTGGGTTTCTTTTTAAAAAAGGCAATTTGTAATTCAGTTTCCTTTCCATGGAGGCTGCACTTGGGAAAGACAGAGGTTAATAAGCGAGGAAGGAACTCACCAGGACAGTCGCTGCAGGGGGTCAGCCCAAACGCCATGCCCACCGCACCCCGTGCTTGGTCTTTACACACACGAGTAAGCTTTGGGCTTTTTGTAGGCTGAGGTGGGTGTGTGCTCCCTGGACCCCAGCCTATTTAGACCTGTCACAGGCTGTTTTCTCTGTGGTTTGCATGGTTTAGGTGGCTCAAACACAGATGGCAATCTTCTCTGTTTTATTTGTTTTTTTCTTTGTGACTTTTTTTTCCTGGTAATCTCTTTCGATAGCAAAGGGAAGACCTCTCATACCATCATTTTTCTGTTCATGTGCATCATCCAGCACAGGGCAAATCAGAGTCTGCTCCCCATGTGGCTATGTCCTGCTGGAAAACACTTTCACCGGGGGGAAAAAATCCCCCAGACACGAACTGGGTCCCCTGAGGAGCTGCCAGTGTCCCCTGGGGAGGCTGGGACAGGGGTGAGGAGCCAGGCCTAGGCCTGCCCACTCCAAGCTGGCCCACGGGCACAGCTCCCCACAGCTGCCCACCAAGGCTGCAAGCAAGCAGGGACTGGGATCGCAGGGTCAGCGTGATACCTCCCCAAAATAACAGCAAAATGGAGCAAAATAAAAGCCTGCCACATTCAAGAGGAAAGGCCAGGCTGTTCCTGCCACCAAAATTGGGGAGACCCGGGGCAGGATTGGTGGCTATCACAGGTGCTGATGGCACATCTTATATGACAACCAGAAGAGTGTGGCAGAAAAGCTTTTGAAAGGGAAGGCAATGAGAAAAGGTATATGTGTGTATATATATATATATATAAAGGGAGAGAGGGAGAGAGGGAGAGAGGGAGAGAGGGAGAGAGGGAGAGAGGGAGAGAGGGAGATAGAGTGAGTACTAATAAATATATGAACTCGCACATCTCATGTCTTCTTCCTGGCAAGCTGGCATGCAAATTACAGTGATTCAAATTCCTCTCTCTGTAGGAAGTCGGAGCATCATGGGGTTTTGCTGGATGGTGTTCAGCTGTGACCAGTGCTCCTTCAACTCACGCTTCAAGAACATTTCCAAATCGCAGTTCAGGCTCAGTTCCAATTATGGAGAAAGCAATGTCTTGGGCTAGGTTTTGGGTAGGGCTCAGCTGTCACTTGGCACCACGCTCCAGCATCAGCAGTGTGGCATCCCCTTCCAAGGGGAAGGAGCCCAGGGCGCTCCACATTCAACTGCAGAACCCCTGCTAAGGCATCTGCATGTCTTTAATAGTTGTCAACCTGAAACTCCTCCTGAAACAGGTGTAGGTTTGTATGTGATGATACCTCTCTATAGTGTGTGGCTTCCCTCACGTCCTGGACCCCTGGGTGGGAAAACAGAGGTGCGAGAGCAGCTCCCAGCTGAACCCCAGGGCACTTGCTGTGGAAAGCATAGGTGTGAAGGCACAAGTGTAGCCTCTGGGCTCAGGCACGAGTTACTTCAGGCTGGCAAAGGGCTGCCTGCTAGTCCAGCCATGGTAATTACCTGTAATTCAAGCTGGCTTGGTGTAATGCAAGGTGATTCAGCCATGGGAGAGCTACATTAACTGCAGTAGGGTAAAGGCATGCCCGTGGGCAAAGCCTCTGGTGCAAAGGGGCTTCTCATTTTTTGGTTTCCCCATGAAGCTGAGCCCTCACGTTCTGGATATAAGTGACTTTAATTAGACTTAGCTTAATTCTCCCTAGAAGCACAGTAATAAGTATAACTTCACCTACCCACTTCACACAGCCAGTCCACGGTGCAGTCAGTTCTTGAGATAACAGCACGCATCATGACATAACCTGTGATTTCCCTCCAGCTCATATCGTTACAAAACTAAGCATCTCTGTTTTCCTTACAAATATATTGCTTTCATGCTTGCCAAGAGAACTTGCAAGTGTAACACTTGGTTTTTTGTTTGTTTAAAGTGGGAAAATGAAAACCACCAGCATTTCTTATCTCGTCTGTTTAAGCACAACTGGGGGATGTTTTTTTAAGCTCCTCATTTAGTGCATGTACAAATGGCAGAGATTAACTCAGTCTGATGTGCTGAGCAGGTGCTGGAAAGATTTTGCAGAAATAGAACAAAACATGGGGTTACACCCTTTGCTGAAGCTGACCGAGAAGTTTCCTTTTTTCACAGTGAAAACTGCACTGTGCTTGCACTAAATCAGTCTTTTAATATATGTATTTTCCCCTCCCCAGGTAAAAGGAAGACATTAACCTGCTTCTCTCTGAGTTTTACAGATTCAACAACCCCTCAGCTGGTCTGTTTAGGAGAGGCCACAGCCATGACTCGCTGTCCTTTATGAGGAGGATATTTGCACTTGGTGAGATCAGTACCTCTCGTATGCAAACAAATCTTGTTATCTAGAACTTTCTATAGATCAGACCACTTGAGGCAAGTCCTAGGAACATAATACTGGACATGAGAAGTCACCTCAGCTGTTCCTTGTTTCTCCAGAGTGAGGTAAGAAAAAGCACCTGGGCTATTCCTGACAAGCAAGAATTGCTCTCTATTGAAGAGTCTCTTACATCTTCAAGTAAAGAAAAGATGACCCTGCATAATATCATCCCCATTGTAGACACTTACAAATACTTTATAAATCAAAAGCAAGTGGGACCTTATTGCGGCCTTCCAGTTCCTGAAGGGGTCCCACAGGAAAGCTGGGGAGGGACTTTGTACAAGGGCAGGTAGTGATAGAACGAGGGGGAATGGTTTTAAACTGGAAGAGGGCAGATTTAGACTGGATATTAGGAAGAAATTCTTTACTGTGAGGGTGGTGAGATACTGGCACAGGTTGCCCAGGGAAGTTGTGGAAGTGTTCAAGGCTAGGTTGGACATGGCTTTGGGCAACCTGGTCTGGTGGGAGGTGTCCCTGCCCATGGCAGGGAGGTTGGGCTGGATGATCTTTAAGGTCCCTTCCAACCCAAACCATTCTGTGATTCTGTGATTCTACCTGGAATTAGAAAGCTGCATTTTGAGTAAGGAAAGACCTTTGAAAAGAGTTAGAAAAGAAAGTCACAGCAAAATCATGTAAACTCAGCTCATCAATATGCACCAAGCGCTCTGGCACGGGAGTTTGCGTGTACAAATACACAAAAGTGAATGGTAACAGACAATATCAGGGCCAAAGCCAACAGGTTCTGGAAATTGTAAAAACAAAGATGCAAATAGTCTTAAGATTGCATTTAAGGAATCCAGAGTTGTAACATGGGACCTTCTCATGCTCCCAGCCAAGAGGCATCTTTCTTGCTGGCAATGAAAAGAAGCTTTAGCGAGTGTGTACTTCTGCTGTCTTTTTTTCCCCCAGTACCCACACAAGAACTAAAAGAAAAATGCAAGGAAATGCATTTTGGTGGCATGCATATGGCTAAAATAACCTTGCCATTGCAGCCCCAAACTAGCGTCTTTTACAGGAATCCCTTTTCACCACAAAAAGGAGGCAAACTTTCAAGTTATATCACAATGTGAATATACAAATGCAGAAATCTCAAGGGTAGCATTATACTACTGGCAAGCTGCTCGATGCTGTGCACACACAAAGTGCTTCTGACGCAGGCAACTCAAAGCATTGTTACAAATTCAGAGAGCTTCCCACCACCACCCCTGCGCAGTTCCTGAGCAGAGTCGGGCCTGATTTAACAGGCAGAAAACAGCTCAGCAATTTGTCTCAGCTGACACAGTCCACAACTGATGGATCAAAGCACCCAAACAAAGATTCCCCACTTTTTTAGGGGGACTTGTTTTGTGCCGATAGCATGAGAAACCCCCTGGCTATTACCTTATGTATTCTTGGGCAAGTCCTCACTTTAGCTTGAAAAAGCATCACTTGAAGTCTGCCAAAGGAAAGCAAGAGCCACACAAAGTCGCAAATCCCCTACGCTGCCTTGGGAGCTGGATGCATGATTATTATGGTAAATAAAATCCTAAACTGTGCCAGAAACAGGCAAGCGAGTAACTGACCGATGTACAAGGAAAGCACTCTAAAGAACAAACTGAGAAGTTTTAGGAATGTGCTTTTTCTCCATTTAGTTGGGAATGAATTCCTTTCACATTAATTTTTACCTTGGCATCCAAAACAAACCCCATTTCCACACCTAATTTATAATACTTCTTTTGTCTTGTGTTTCTAAATTCTTTTTTTTTTTGTTTCAGCCTTTGAGAAGAAAGTGACCAATGTCACACATCTCTTGGAACGAAAAACTCAAAGCATAGGGCAGCAGGAAGACAGGCCAAGCAGTCTGCGGTGTGAAGCCTGCAACATGCTGGGAGGCAAGAGGGAGGCAAGGATCAGTTACCTGGATGATCTCTTGGTGTTAATTCGTGGTGCATGGCTCAACCACATCCATGGAGGGTGTAGTGGGTGGTAGAGAAAGCAGGGGCAGGCCAGAGGGTGGAGGGCCTAAGGCCTAAGAGGCCAAAGGCCTCTGCCCCTTTGTGTTTGGGGGTTTTTCTTCTCTTGCCCTGGATTTCATCATCCTCCTTCTTCTTCTTGTAAACAAGTGTCTATGGATTGTTTTTCAAGGCTATGCCAGAAAAAGATGTTCCCATACATTTCCAAAATGCACAGAAAAGCCTTTGCTCTACAGCTTAAACATTTTTTGTACTGTAAGTTAATCACCAGGAAGAGTTGTACACTTCAGATGACGAAGCTTCAGAGGGAAAGTCAGCTAAAGACAACACCTACCATAAAGTAATCTCTCAAAATATCTAACTCCATGGGCATGTCCTCATAATACTACTCTAAAGAAGGATGGGAAAAAGAGGAAGGGAGGAAAAAAGGGTAACTGTAAAAAACTTGCCAACCTCTGGAGATACTTAAGGAAGACTTTGGTTTGGAGTTCTTCCCCCCACCAAAAAACAAACCTTAACCAGCTAAGGGCAAAAATGCGCTCATCCTCCTTCAGACACCCAACTATCGCTCATCTCCTAATGGTCTTTGACAAGAAAGTGACTGATAAATATCACAAACTTTGCAACCTAGATGACTGAATTCCTTAATACGAACTGATCCTGCAAACATCCACATGTGAACAGCCCCTAGACACTCTGAAGAGAACGGAGGCATTACAACACTGTGCAGAAAAAGAGATGGAAAAACACCTACGATGAGTTAATGCACTTCCGCTTCAGCCTCTGTTGGTATGAGAAAGCGTTGTCCCTGTAACCACGCTCGTTTCTTTTCCTGAAGTATTAACATAGATTAACTCTCTGTTACTTTGTGTGGGATGTGTTCATGTCAGGCCAGCTCTTGGGTAGCACCAGACAGCACATACATGATACTTCTGGCAACTGTTGTCAAGACTATGACTGCTCTGCAGACGACTGGTGGGCTCTCTCCCACTTTCACAATAGTTTCATCCAGGAGTGTGGAAGGACACCGCCATTTCAGGGCTACCTGAACTAGACCATTCCATTCTCCAGCAACTGAAACATATAGGAGCATTTCAAAAAAAGCACCTTACCAGGAATGACAAAAAAAAGGGGAGGGAGGGGTGGCTAGTGAGTAGGTCTTCCCGTTGAAACACTGAAGTATGATCTCTGAGGCCCAGCTCATAAGAGAACGGAAAGGGGGGGGGGGGGGAACAGAAGGGAGAAGAATGAAACGAATGCCAAAACCTGTTTGTGTTAAACAGGTTCAGTTTAATATTCATGAACGTAAGTGAGAAGCTCCAGAGGTAAAATTCATGTTTGGTCATTTGAAGGAGCAATCTAATTCTATCAAGGTAATGTTTTAACACTGTGCCAATAAGCAAGTAAAGCATGTTTGAACAGCCATTTTTCCATTGGCACAGAATTAGGTATACACAAAAAGGCTTCCAGAAATCCTTCTTCCAACAGTCCTCTTGTGAATGACAGAGTAAATAAGGTGAAAAAAATCCATTCTAGCCTATTTCCTCTGTTCCATTGAAATGCAATGTTAGCAGCATTTGAAGGCTTGGTGGGCACTGTGGTTTCCCCAGAAGGTAAAGGTAAAGGTAATGCTTTTTTCAGTAATGAGGAGCACAGGTTCTTTGTGAAGTGTATTGAATTGCAGTAGTGCAGCACGAAAGAGAGGGGATTGCATAGAGGCTTCCTCCTGGTAAATTTGTTTGATGGTGTGGGAAGGATGGTGCTGTTATAGTGCTGCTGATAGGATTGTGAAGCATGAAGAGGAAAGGGCAAAAGAGGGAAGGGGGTGTGATAAATTGTGTGTGGGAAGCAATTTGTTAAAGCATTAGGGTATGAAAAAGTGGCTAAAATTTTGAAATAAGTTTCATAAGATGTGGTGCTTTGCAACATAACAGGATGAGAATTTTATCAAAATCAGTAAAACCCTAATTGGTAATGGAGTACTGTGAAAAATGAAAGAAATTGCATTGTATATAGAAAAGAAGGGGGGGAATTGAGATGGAGATAGTAACTTCTAAGGTATTTGTGAAGGCAGTAAATTTGTAAGGGCTTGGAAGATTTGTACATTCACAGCTAGAGGTAAATCTAGAAGACAGGAAGGAGTGTGCCTCAAAGCTAAGAGAAAGGGAACATCCTTGCAAAGATGGAACTAATGAGCTGACACAGCTGCAAGAAACTGGCTGAAATCACAACTAGCTACACAGAGACAATATAGTTGGAAAGTTTACAGCAATGAAGACAATGAGCCTTCATCCTGAAGACTCCAAAGGACAACTGAAGGATCCTAGCGAGCATGCGAAAATGGGTGGAAAGTCACGCTCTCCACGGCAAAGTGTTGAGTATGTAAAGAATTTGTGGAAAAAGGTGTGGCTATGCTCATGGACGTTACTGTCAAGAAAGCTGAAGCTATGAGCAGGTGTGCTTTGAGGCATGCCAGTCTGCGAAGGCAGCCAGCACGCTGGTAAGAAAGCTTTGCTTGCCAGAATTTGCTCGTCTGTAAATGGGCATTTTGGGAGCGCGTTGCTGGCAGGGCCAAGCGCATGTGGAGTGCGGCAGGGCGAGGAGGCTAAGGGCAAGGATTGCGGAGGCATGGCAGGGAAACAGGGTGCGTAGCTACCGGGCCGCTTCCCCAAGCACCGTTCTATGAAGCTAAGCAGGGGCGGCCCCATCTACTGCCGTGGATCCCAGCGGGGATACCCACTTTTGCGTTCGGGGCCCTTGCCATTCCTTCTCTTGCCCTGCATATTTGCTCCTCCTCCTCCTCAAGCACCCTCGCACACCACCTGGAAACCATCCGCAGGGCTGGACACGCCTGGAGGGACAGCCCCCACCTCCCTCTTGTGCCCCCGGTCTCGCCGACTGCCCCGCCAGCGCCTCTGCTGCCGCTCCCTACACCGGGAAACGCATCCCCACCTCCTTGGGGCCAGGTGGGCTGTTGTTGGGAGTGGGAGTAGGACTACCCGGA
>NW_010172321.1:0-1993 GCF_000695765.1 Mesitornis unicolor | reverse complement strand
GTCCTACAGACACCACCTGTCCTTCCTCTTCGGACTGGTAACCCTTAAACCATAACAGTAATTTAGGATGACCACCTGGAAATGACATCAGGGATAAAGAATGAGGAAGTACGGCGATGCGGCAAGAGAACAACCCGGAACTAAAGGAAGCGGAAGAGGATGTGGGCGTCTTGCAAGGCACTGCCACGCGTTTGCGCATGCAGCAGCATGCGGAGTTCCTGAGGCAGCAGACAGCTTGGCTGGTACAGGAAGTGGATCAGATGTACCAGGAGCAGATGAAGCAGGAACAGAGCAGAGAGGAGCAGAGAGGCTTTGCCTGGGTAGCCCTACTCTTTGCTGCCTTGCTGCAGTGGCAGTTCTGGGCCATCGCTGGAGTCCTGATCCTGCTCTTTGGACTCTGCTGGTGGCTCAGGTGTAGGAGCCCTGAGCCACATGGGAACAGAGATGAGGAGGACCACAGCAGTGACAGAGAGCAGGAACAGGAAAGAGGATTGGAGGAAGAGGAAGAAGAAAATTATGCAAATGAGGTGGGAAGAATTCTTGAAAGACACATCCCGGGGCCAGTTGCAAGCCTGGCTCCAGACTGCCAGACTGTGGAGGACAGGTTAATCAGAATCTTCAGAACATTGTTGTCAAATAGTTTCTTACCGAACCTGGAAGCAACCATCGGGGTGGGCAGCACCTTCGAAAGTTGGAATCCGCGTGCGGAAGACATCACCTTCCTCATGTTCGTGCCCATGACACCTCCCCGTGGGCACGTTTTCCACCTGGAACTGGACACCGAGAAGACGATCCCGGGAAGGAACTTCCCTATCCGTGTTGAGCAAGTGCGTACCTGAAGGAGGGAGCAGCGGCCAGGAGAGATGCTGTGCTTCCTCCACAAGCCTGAGGAAGAGCTGAGGAACAAGCAGGGCCGCAGCATGCTCGACATACTCTGCACTGGCTCCTACCTTGATGTGCACAAAACTGCCCACTGGTTCCATCTATTGGTGAAAGAAGCTTGGGTGAGTTTTCCTGAGTCATGCACTGTGGATGCAGACATGCAGTAGCAAGAACTTCTCTTGCTTCTCTCTTGTCCTGTGTGAAACTTTTCCCTCTCACAGAAGCTATCAGTAGTGTTATTGTAAACTAAGAACATCTGCGAACTGTTTATGGTATAGTAGAAAAGTATTCTCAGGATGGATGTTTTAGGATTTCAGCCAATCACCCCAGGCGGGGTGGCTGAACTCTTACCCAGTTAGGCTATGAAGAAAAAAGTCTATAAAAGAGTTGTTAAATACTTAAATAAATCCCTATTGCTGCACCATTCCTGCCTGCCGGATCTCTCTCTTCTCTCCTCTACTACTGCGGGATATGGCGATAATGCACGTGTGAGCTAAAGATGCTGCCATTCAGCCGCTCCTGCAAGTTCCAGATGAAGAAACACAGTGGCAAATGCATCCTCATTGAGATGATGTTTGGGGTGCAGCAAGATGACTCAGATATCTTTGTGAGCAACCAGAGTACAGAGGCCATCTTCACGCCAGGCACGACGTGGCCAGACAGCTATGCTGTGGCAGAGGCAAAGTCCTTCACGCTTATGGCCAGGGACATCCCGCACAACAGCTTCCACCTCAGATGCTTGCAGGTCTGTATGAATTGTGTGTGTAATTTAGGATGACCACCTGGAAATGACATCGGGGATAAAGAATAGGAAGTACGGCGATGCGGCAAGAGAACAACCCGGAGCTAAAGGAAGCGGAAGAGGATGTGGGTGTCAGGAATGGCTTCAGGCCGCAACTGAAGCCAGCCATTTGGGTGGGCTGTGCCTCCGGCTTCCGCCTGCTCGTGCCCGTGAAGCCTCCCCATGGGTACACCTTCCACCTGCAGCCGGGCACCACGAAGAAGACGCTGGCCAAGGACTCCGGCATCCACGTGGAGCTTGTGTGCACCTGCTTGAGGAAGCGGGTGGTGAAGAACACACTGCGCTTCCTCCACCGCTCCAGGGAGGAGC
>NW_010172320.1:0-453 GCF_000695765.1 Mesitornis unicolor | reverse complement strand
GAACCACAGAAGATATGTCAGTATATATAGGGCAACTGGGATTGAAATTCAAAAGTGTAATTAAAATACTGTTCTGAGCACTGCTCTTGATTCGAATTTAACAAGTGCTTCTGCACTTGTGTGGACTCTAAGTACACATTCAGATTGGCTAAATTCTTGTGCGGATTTGTAAATCTATTTTTGCAGATCTGTGTCGTAATATTCTATAGATCAAAGGACATATTTAGACTTGTGGATTTTCTTGTCATTGTGCCCTGACAAGGACAGGAAAAAGGAAAAATTAAGGTGGGGGGGTTTGGTTCTTTGGTGGTTTTGGTTTGGTTTGGTTTGAGTTTTTTTGGAAGGCAAATGGCTGGAGTATTCGCAGCCTTCAAACCTAAACCACAGTGCACAAGTCATCCTCCACTAAGAAGGAAAAGGATATTCCTTTGTGTGCATTCTGTAAAAGACAGT
>NW_010172319.1:45224-53239 GCF_000695765.1 Mesitornis unicolor | reverse complement strand
GTCCCTTCCAACTCCTAAGATTCTGTGATATATTACCAGGACAAAAAAAAATCAGTCCAAAATAAAGGCAATCTAGTGTATAATCCGCTGGCACCTTCTACAGTATTTTCAAGCTGTCAGTGACACTGTCCACAAGGTCAGGAACTTACACTCCTCATATTGACCAATGGTACTGCAAAAACAGATTATCTGCCTGAACATGAGCAATTTAAGAAACATGAAGTTGAATTTTATATTTTGTTTCTCTAAAGAGAACTAAAGTAAAGAGCATTTTCAAAGATATACTTGCCAATAATCATGTCTTACCTGCATTATCAGTTGGGAATATAGGAATTCTTCAGTGCTTGCTGTTTGATACACCTTTGCCATAACTATTGTTTTTTCCAAAGACTCTCATACTTTCTCCAGTCTCTGGCTGTAATCTTACATTTGGGACAGTAAAAATAGAAGACACTGCAAAAAAGAGGGTCAGTTCAGAAACTTTGATTTTTTTCTGCACAAGTAGTAATTCAAAACTAAATAGTTAATGTATTTGGCAAACCCAACACTAATTATGTAATTAAGCACTGTGAAAACTCCCACTGGAAAGAACCTAAACATGACGATGGAAGCTGTATGATGCAAACATTCTCAGTTGGAACCATCTAAAAAACCACCTGTTTGCAGGGGGAGTGTGTGTGTGTTTGCTTGTCCTTACATCACTAAATAATTCACATTTTCCATTTTAAAATTTTCTCTCTGACAGCATTTAGAAATAAGTAAGAAAGTGAAAAAATAACTTGGCGTCATGTATTACATCTTCAAAATCCTGATGCCAGTAAAACTATTTTGTTTTACTTCATTTTATTAGCTATTAAAGAGAGCAAGGCTTGATAACAGTATCCCAACAACTCAGAAGTCTTCTACATAAAGCAACCGCCTTCTGCATGAGCTAGAAAAAGAGTTGCACACAACATCAGGCAACTATTTACATCACAGGGATCAAACTGAAAATGGTTAAGGACTCACATATTGATAATACAAAACCTCATTTTTACTTAGGATGCCTCAAACTGGTGGGGAAAGATCACTGACTTTTAACACCTTCTGAGTTGTCCATACAAAAATACCCTCAGAAAGCTGCCCCTGCATGACTGCATCAGCAAATGCTAACAGACTGTTTAAAAAACTGATCAGGGCTGTAACAGTTTTCTTTGTTTTTGCACTAACAACTACCATAGCTCTAAGTTTTTGGAGCTGCTCTTTCATTTTTATGCATTTAAAAGACCCAGCTATTGTTTTATGCACAAGATCTCCCTACTGTATTTTTGACATCTCAGCTTGCATTTGATATTCTTCTATCCTTGGTAACATACATTCTATGCAAACACATTCTGTGCAAACAAGTCAATGAGCTCTCAAATATGAAAGCAGAAAAGGGGGAGGACTGATTGGTTTTCCAATAGAAAGTAACAAGTACACATATTTACTAAAAGGAGTTTTTTAGCAGAATTGCATAACTCTCTAATTGTAACGCTATATTTATAAAAACTGGAAGTGGGAAGATGGTAGACAGAGCTCATCTGGAAACTGAACTTTTAACTCAACTGAAATGATACCTTGGCTATAAACCAAACCTAATAAAAAAATCAAAATTTTGCTTTTCACAGACACTCATTTTGCACACATTTTAAAAATAAAACACAAGATCACAATGTTATCCTGTAATATATTACATAGAACATAAATTCACAGTACTACAGCCAAAACAAGAAGAGAAAGTAAAATACATCTTTTTGACATTTTCAATGTAGGCAGGTAGGCATACTTTTGTGAAATACTGTGCCTCCAAAGAAACTGTATTTTCTGATGGAAAATCATTTGACTGGTTTTTTTTTTTTCCCCTCTCTCTCTTCCTTTCTCCTCACCTGAGAATCCTCCCTTGGTTTTTAGTGCTAAATCACCAAATTCGCAATTCAGCACTAGGAGTAAATTGGACAAAACATATTCCACAATGAATACATCAGAGACTTGTAAAATCACGATGGTGTCTTCATTAGGAAGTAGCAGATTTTGTGTGTACACACACTTCTGTTGTGTGCCGTTTCAATGTATTTATACTTATATTTAATTAACTATCAACAGCGAGTCCTTCTCAGTGTAAAATATTAACCCTGAGAACTAAATCACAAAAACTGGTAATTTGACTACACAGTAAAAATTTTCCCAACTCTCCAAAGTATATGACTTCTTTGTTTCATAAATATGTTTACAAGTATATCCAAGTCATACTAAATAGGAATGATTGTAGTATTTGATACTGAGATTGTCCTTTCTTGCATCTGAATTTATGCTTTATAATGATTATCTACTAGACACAGAAACAGTCTTTCTGTAACTCAAAATTTTACTGGAGGCATTTAGAAGAACCTTGCTTTAAAATATAATGATTTTTCATCTTTATTCTCCCCCCTTCAAAAGGTTTCCCTGCTCCTGATGTTTAACGTTATGCAAAGACGTGTTTCTGCCAATGAATATCGCCTTATGGTTATGCTTCTGCAAATAACCTGCTGTGAGCTGATAAAAGGATTAATGCAGCCAAAATTCTTAATCTGTGAAATTACAAATTAAATTCTCATATTAAAAATACCACCCTGAGGTATTTTTTGTGGTTTTAATTCCCCTCTGGTGTTCTGCATACATTGTGCTTGTTAATGACTAGGACAAGACTGTCTCTGTTGGCAGCCTGCTGCAGAGTGATAATGTGTAGGCATTTACTTCACTGATAGAACTGGATTTAACCACTGACTGATAAACTAAGTGGCAAGTGGGTAATAAGTCCATATTAACAGAAAAGTACTACTGCAGAATTCAGAATTCAAAATCCTGGCTAGACTAAATCACACAGTCAGAAGGATTGAGATGTCACCACTGCAGAGTGATTTTTGTTTTTCATTTAGTGGAAAAAGGATAAATGAACTGGCATTCTTGATGTTTCATTAGTCCTGAAGAAATGAATCTCTTTGCATCAGTTTCAGCAAAGACAGACTTTCAACAGCAGCCTTAATTTACACTACATCCTTTGAATTTTCAGCTTATAAAGCACCACTGTCAGCAAACTGAGTGGTGGCTTAGTGTGGAAGAGGAGGAAACTGGGAAACTGCTTGCAGAGCAAGGACACATCTACGACAGAAACAGTGATGGACAAAAATTAGTGGTCCTTGTTTGATTTTAATGTTCTTATTCTACAAATGGGAGAGTGCTCTTCGGAGCAGAGTCGGGAGTAGGGGACTTTGACAGCCAGGCCACAGAACCAACACCAAACATAACTATTACAGCTGTTGGTGGAAAAAAAGATAAACTTTTGGAAGATGAAAGTTTTTGTACTGACACTGATGTAAACAAAATCTATTGTGGATTAATAATCAGTAGGTGAGCTCAGTTTTTGCAAGCAAACTTTTAAATCAGCCACAGTTACACAGACATGTGCTATTGTTGCATTTCTGAACTTTTTGTCTCGGAGTACTGGATTTAGATATTTTGCTAATGGATATGAGCTTTAAAGTAGAAAATAGCACACACTGTTCTAATGCAAATATGCTTCTCTTCACCAAGTTGAGTTAAAGCAAAATGATGATTGCTATTCCCCTGTGAAACCTATTTTTAATAACAGAACCTTCTCTGAATCAAAAACACCATGCATGATAATATTTTTCCCCAGAATAAACAGCAGTGTGCTTTTGACACTGGAAAAAGATACGGACACGTATGACATAGATGAATTACAATTATTAAAGAGGTAATTGACAGCATATGGGATGATGGGAACTTTTTTGTCAAGTCAACTAGAATGCATTTTGTTCAATAAAAGAAATAAAAAGATATATGTAAATACTGAAAGCATTCTTAGTTAATAATATCGTCTGCCATCCTCTTCTTACACAGTCTAATTCAGCAAATTAACTGATTGTCTACTTTGTGCTTCTCAGACTTCTGAATGCCAAGTCCCTTCTTAAAGGTTACTGTTATAACAGATAGAGATGTTGTGAATCAAACACGGCTGGATTTTTATCCTGCATGCTGCAGCTAGTTAAGTAGTACTGTATGTTATAAAGTGAAAAGCACTAAATATGTAAATTGTATTTTTCCTTTTGCTTTATGACAATTCAGATAATTCTCTTGGCTGCACACATAATCAAATACAAAGACAGCTGGCTGCAGACTGCAGAGCAGAGATAGCAAAAAAAAAAAAGAATCTATTTTTTCCTGTGTCAAGCTAACTATGTAATTTCAAACTACACAATTGCACTCACGTATTTTGTGTGTGGCAGTGTGTGACCATGAAGCTGTCTGCGTGTGAGGGTTGGCATACACACATGCATCTCTATGAACTAGCGTCTTTGTTTTTAATCGATTTGGAGGTGATTATACTCACTATCAGTTAATTCCCATAGCCGTGGGGGCAGATCGCTGAAATACTCATGGCTCAGGGCTGCCTGTGCTGACAATCTGTTCTTTGGGAAACACTGGAGTAGTTTGGAGGCTAGATCTTCTGCGTGATTCACAGAGCTCAGCCTGAAACACAAACAAGAAGGTTTTTCTGAAAAACAATCTCATTATTCTGTTTACTAATTCCATCTGCAGTCAGCACAGTTGAAACACCAAATCTTGCCAGTCAGGATAAAGACAAAGTCAGTTTGGGAGCACTACCAGGAAAGATATTCCTCATGTTAGGGAGTCAATGAATTATTTCTAGACTGATAGCTCAAACTTCATTTAAATTTTACAAATACAGAGCATATAATATCACATGTTACTTGCCTAGTACATTAAGGATCATGAGCAACAGCATCTTGAAAGCAACTGTGTTGATTCTTCCATTTACATTATTTTCAGTTTACTGACAGACTGAAAATTCACAGTGCTGGAAACAAATGGTTATTACTATCTAAACCCATGAAATCCAAGCTTAAAATAATAGCAGTATTCATACAACTTTGTGAAGAATCAAATTTTAAAATCCAACGAAGTTTAACATGCAACATATGCATCACGTTTCACAAAGACATTTGTCTTCCAGAAAGTACCGACTTCTTATTTTTTCATATCCTCACACAGCAGGGGGCTTGACTCTTCATTAGGTGTTAATGCAATGCAAACATTAAATTGTAAGTGAATTATCTTTTCTAAACTACCTAGAGAAGTCCGAGAAAACTTTTTTTTTTACTGGAAGCTATATGCTTGGAAATATTATAAGAAAATATAAACAAAAATTAATAGATTTGGAGAGGAGAGAGTAAAATGGTAATTAGCAAGAGGTGTCTTGGGTCTAGTAACCTAAAGATGCCTCCTAAATTTCCAAAGCCACCAAACTTACTGTAATGTGCAGTTGGAAAAGAGGTGCTAAGTCTTGTCAACATCGTGCTGCTATTATTAGTAGGTAACTTTGTAAATTCAACCATGCCTTCACTCAGTAAAGATTTCTTGTCAAGTAAAAATGCCAAGGTGTATAAAAGGTCTACTACTTTTCAGTGCCCCGGTTTCCCAAAATAGATGGAGTAGACTGCAGTCCAAAATACTGCAGTATTTGAAAAAGATGGTGTTATCCTCTAAAATCAATAATCCTACAGCACACTTCATGCAAATGTTCAGTTTTGTTCAGCTCAAGCTGACTTTCTGGAAAGCCATTCAAGAAAGATGGACTAAACAGTTTCTTATTGGGCTGACATTGGGCTGATCAGTGTATGCACAGGTGAAAACTATCCCTGCAACAAAGAACAGACAACACTGAAAACAGTAAATGAAAAAACAAATGTTATTACAGTGAGAGTTTTAAGTCACAAATGTCATAGACACAACTTTTTGTCCATGACCATGCTACACTCAGTGTGAAAAAAAAAAAAAAAGTCAAAAGCATCTCTACTAAATTACGTGCTGGCATATGTATGATATGCTGATATTTGTAATGATTCAAAAAATTTGCCACTGGCTGTCTTTTTAATTTCTAGCAACTGTATGCTAGATAGGAAATTTTGACTACTACTGTGCATATCTGATCTCTTCTTGAGAACTGGCAGGGTATTTGTCCAGAAATTACCCAGGGATGAATTGCCCAGAAGTGCTGACCACTTTAGGACATAATTTCTCATCAGACATTATCTTACAGAATCCCCAGGATTAGGATTTGGAATTGCTGTTCCAGGTTAAACAGATGCTGAACTCCAGTGTTTCTGATGGGCATAATTTCTTCTGTTTTTCTTACCAGTTCATGACAAACTAAAGGCATCTTGAATGAGGCAGTCAATTGCCTATAAATTAGATTATAAATTAGATTAATTCCAGACTCCTTAAACTACCAGACAGTAGAAATTGTTTCATTAAACTTTTGTGACAATTACAGGAAAATTCATTACAGAACACAGTGAAATACCAGGAGAAAAGACTATTCTTAACAAAGAAAAGTAAAAGGAGGAATAAATATTCAGGAAGAATTGGTATTAACTCTGCTACACCTCCAGAATTTCCATAGACCTGTAATTATATTGAGTCTGTGAGGCTTGTTTTGTGTCCTGATCCCACCTGCACCAATTATTTGTTCAGAGTCCTGGCAAAACAATTTCACCAACGTATTTTTTTCCCCACAGAGGTATCTGCATCCTTTTTAGCAGTCATAGTAAACCTTGAATGAAAGCTACTGTTAAATCAGAATAAAATGAGGGTCACCTAAGTAAGTGGTGAAGTATTACCCTCCAATACAAGAATCACAACATTCCTTAGCTGATCCATAGGTATGATGAAGATGCTAACTAAGCAAGGCAAAGCAAAAGGTAAGAACATTCAAATGTTAATGAATTCTGAATTGCAGGTGAAATTATGACACCACAGTCCTTGGTGCTCTTGAACAGAGTAATGCCAACATTTTGACTGTATTAATGGTCACCAACGTACCTGGCATACTGCTATTTTTTTTGCAAGAAAATCAGATTAACTAATATAAATTGACTAGATTTTGAGTAGGAACAGTTTAGGAAGCCAAAGTCACCTTCTCAGTTTAGAAACAAAAAAGATAACCTGTTTACTGAGGTCAGTGAAGAAGCCAAAGATAGGTATCAAATAATCGATACATTATACACTAACACAATATAAACCCAACAAAAATATCTAAGGCTGCAACATAATCACATCAACTAATGAAATAATTTTGAATAAATCAGACAAAATTAGAACTGGTTTTATAGTTAACAGCAAAAGGACTAAATTCATTGCACAGTCTGCAAAAATAGATCAATCTGGTATAATTATGACATTTACCTGCCCTGATAATACTCTGAGTAGTACTGTTTGTGTGTGTGTGTGTGCGTGCGCGCGCGAATGTGTGTGTTAGTTGTTTCTACAGTGCTTTGAAGATTCCAGTTGCTACATTATTAGTATTATGTTCCCACACATTTATAGATTTTAAACTCAGAAGGTACCATAATGATCAAGTCCCACCTCCTGCGTAACACAGGCCGAAGAAGATCATCCAAGTAACACATGGATCAAATAATCACTTCTAGGTTCAGCTGTATCTTTAAAGTTCTACATCAAAGTTCTAGCTTTGTTTACAGAGCTTTGCACAGCAACAAAAAAATTCTTCTCTAAACCTGGTGTTTTCTGCGAAGGTCACTTCTGGAAATCAGTGGACACTGCAAAAGGCGTATGTATGTGGTCTCCTAAGGTTGTCAGTCTTAAAACCGATGCCTTAGTGGAATGCATGACTAATTTTCTGCTTTGTTTAAAGACAAGCTATTCTTTAATTTATGAAAAATGCACTGTATGATCATGTATTTATATTACATCTACTACATCACAATTGTTTGGAGAAACCCATTTCGTGCACAGCCTCAGTGGTTTGGAACACTGGAATTTTTCGTTTAGTTTCTTCTCCCTTTTTTTTCCCCCAATAGTCTCTTTAAAATCTCCTCCTTATAACATTAACACTTTGTCTGATATGAGTTTGAAACGTCATTCCACAATAAGGACAAAGGCTGAATGTT
>NW_010172319.1:38424-45193 GCF_000695765.1 Mesitornis unicolor | reverse complement strand
AGCAGTTAAGTATCTAATACAGAAAAGTTAACAAAAAGAACTAAAGAAGAAAAAAAAGACTTGATTTTTAAATACACCTCCCTCAGTACGTGACAGGATGGAATTTCATACAATATGGCTTTGTGTATAAAACATAATAGCATGTTTTGTCTCACAGCAGTTGGGCCATATAGGAACTTGGCATGCATGATATGGCAAGTCTCAATATTCACGCTTCACTTACTGTCACACTAATCACGGAGGAATAGTTACTAGCCATGACAGCATATATAATTTCAGAAAATGTGGCATACAGCAGAATACAGAGAAACCCTTGGCAGTGAGTATTAAATAATATGTAGATATTGTTTTGAGAAATATTGGGAATACTTTTACATACCTACAGATGACATTTGTGAAAAACACTGATTTTCAACTTAATCCCAAATGCTATACACGGCCTTAGCTCAAGAAAAACAAACACCGTATGAACCTGTCTCACTTTAAACATATATGAATCTGACTAGACTTGAGCAGTTGTAAATCTCATTGGATTACTAGAATTTGATTTAATTTCAGAAAACAGGCTTAAATGTCTTTCTACTACAGAGGAAGGTCAGTATTTGGTCAAGCAGAACATGACTAAGATGACTGAAGTTTGGTTTAAGCTCTTGAGGAAAAAAAGTTTTGGGCATGTGCAGTGAACTTCTGAACTTGGGGTGATTTGCTTTAAAATGCAATAAAGAAGGCAGCTCAAATTCACATTAATAATTAAGACAAATGGGCATTAAAACAAATGGAGATAATATGCTGTCTATATACTCCTAACAGCATGAGGTAAATATTTCCCAAAGCAAAAATCATTTACTATGCATATTTTCCATGTGAAGATACGACTCTCACAGTATATCATTAATTCATTTCTTGCCACGCGTTTACAGCATGGCCTAGAGGAGTGAGGCACCTAATTCCCTTTGGAAAGCTCAGTTCTGCTTCTTCATTCTAAATAAACCCTTGCAACCTGAAGTGCTGAAAGACAAAACCACAGTTAATCCAAATGCTCATATAATTTAGCAGAGTTTAAAGTTAATGGCAAAAAGAAAAGCCATTAAAAATTTCACATCTTGGTGCAAATCAGGCAGGCCACATGGCAACCCTTGCAGCTCATTTTGCAGAGGATGCCATGGTCCCATCAACAACAAGGACCCTGTAAAGTCACAGCCATATCTCACCTACCATCGCACTGCCACAAGGGTTGTATTTCCCCTTTTAACCAAAGCCGGCTTGGGGTCAGAAGTCTTTTCCCCATGTCCCAACCTTTAGGCCTCTTCCTGAGTACTGACAGAAAACTGTGCCAACACTGTATATTGCACTTAATTATTTCTTTGCAAATCCACTATCTTCCAACCAGCTGATATGGACACGACCTCATGTGCCTTGATAGCTTTGCACCTCTGAATACATGCACAACCCTACTAACAGCAGCTACGCAGCACACCAATTGGAGCAGGGCCTATCTTAAGCAACATTTTCTTTTTACTAAATATCAACAGACTTTTCTGTTGTTACAGCCATGCCGAGAACACCTACCGGCTTCAAAGACCTGACATGCCAGCTCCAGCGTGCAGGAGCTGCTTCCCTAACATGCCTGGTGTGCCTCCACGGAGCTGCTGTAGAGATTATTTAGCCATCATGAAACCACCGCAACAAGTGAATGCAAGTTTTGATGTGATGCTTTTGGCTTTTGATAGAGATGAAGGCATAAAGCGGCACCTCAAGACAAGAATCTAACAGAGTAAAGACGTTATCATTTTTCTCAGTGTTTTACACAGAGGGTACTGAGGACTAAAACTGATGAACAAAGAGAGTCAAAAGCTTTTGAAGGCTCACTGAAGCACAGTTTTGCTTGTTGCTGATCAATCACAAAATACAGAATTTGCTCTACAGCACAGCATAGAGGTACTTCAACACAAACTATACAGTAAACATAGTAAACACAGACACAAGAACCACATTTCAGTTTTGGGGCTGTTCCCCACACCTGCACGAGGCTGCCAATAGCAGTCCTAGCATTGTGCTGGGTTGTGCATGTTCTTTAGGAGAGGAATGTCTCCAAACACACGACGACTCTCTTGCTCTTCCCAAATTGAGGTGCTGGCAGCAGTTTAGATTCAGAAATACTGAGCTTTCTACACATGCAGGGCAGGAAAGTATGGTCTCCAGGCTCCCTAGGCCATTGGTTTAAATGTGCTCCTCTAGCTCAGTACCTCAGTAGAAGCAGAAGCAAGACTGCCACATCAATGCGACATCTCGCTCAGGTTTCTTAGATGAGCCAGGCTGGGGCAAATGCTGCTCTAATGTGGCTATAGTGCTCCCAGCATCACAGAATCACAGAATATTAGGAGTTGGAAGGGATCTTGAAAGATCATTTAGTTCACGCCCCCCGCCAGAGCAGGAACACCTAGACTAGGTCACACAGGAATGCATCTGTCCTTGCTCTGTGCCCCTGCACAATACTGCACTCCACAGTCTACACACCTTCGCAGCTTCTGTAAGGGTGTATGAAACAACCTCTTTTGAAATTTAGAAATTAGTTTGATCCATTTTAATTATATTACCATATCACAGCATCAGCAGCCTTATCTGTTGAAATACTGAAAAGGTGGTTAAAAAGTTTATTATAAAATAAAAGCCATGACAACCAGTGACAAGTATTCACTGATACGGAACAGAGATAAAAGCATCAGAGTTTAATTCTCTGATATTGCTGTTAATGTAGATGTAAAAGAGGTCAGAGTCCCATTTGGAAAGCTGTGGAGGTAAGTTCATTCAGTGCATTTCAGGAAGGTAATAATAACCCCGACCTGTCTGAACTAATTCTCACTTGACAGTTGCACAGATGCCATTAGCTGGAAAGCAGCCAAGATTAAGATCATTTCATGAAAAAACCTGAATGTAACAAATGAAGCTTCTAACAATATAGGCAACTAGGTTTTTTGCTACTGTAATTAATATATCTATAGGTATGTAGGTATGTAGGTATATAATTTTTATACACTTGGTAAATTTTAAAAAGAATCTACTGACCCAGCAGGCAACGAGTAATTATAGTTGCAGCTCCTGAACTTCTCAGAATGGAGAATTAAGATGCTCACTTAAACTGCTCATGAGTCATGTGAGGCTTCTGGTGTGGCCAAAGTCTCAAAGCTAGACAATGAAGTGATCCAGCCTCTCACAGCAATTCACACTTCATAATGGCCATTAAGCTCAGTTATGACTAGATCATAAAATCATCTGTATGTGTCACCACTGACTGTAACTCAAGACAAGAACTTAGATACGAGTCTACTTCTCCCTGACTCTTTCTGCACTAGATTTGATGTGTTTTAGTGTCCATTTCAGATGTATTTATTACTGCATTTCTACAACACAACACTGCTTGCAAGATCCAGCTTGAAAAGTTTGCTTTATATAGGAAGCAGAACCCTTACAGAACACAACACCTTTAAAACCTGAATTTGGTTGATTTGATCTTTAAATGCTAAGCTCAGTGAGAATCAGTCAATACACAACAGACTTGACAGTATCCTGGGCTTCATCCTTCTATAGCTTGACATGCACCTGGGCTAGTTCTTGCCTCAGAATAAATATGCTGGGCTATGAAACCTTTCAAAGAAACCCAGTGCCAACTATTGAGAGCTTAAGGAATGAATACAGCCAATACTGTTCATTGACAATATTGCAGGTATTTCCCCCACTTATTCCATACCATTTTGATACAGAATAAGGTTTACATTTAATAGTAGGTATCTTTTTGCCCAGATATTATACACTGGACCATCAGATGTAGCAAGCACTATGGAGTCTGCATGGCAGACATTGAAGAGAAGAAAAAAAAGTTTATTTAAACAGCAAATATACATTGTATGTCCTATAATAACATACTCTAAGTCACAGAGAATGTGGCTTTCTGTGATATGATCATGTAACTTCCCTAATTCCTGGGAATTCTGAGGTTGTGATGTTCCATGCAATATGATTGCTGGGTATGGTGTTTTGCTACTGTTTAAAATCACACCTAATTCTCTAAAGTAAAAGAATAATATCTTAAGTATTTAATATTATTTTACTCAGCAGTTTCTCTTAGATTCAGATATTTCCCAGGAAAAGTATTTCCTAAGAAATTTTAATCATAAAACGCCTTACCATTCTGCCCTAGAAAGAATTCAGCAATTACTTCTTTTTGATTTTACGTGCCACCACCAATCAGCTATTTTAATTCTTTCAGCATCTCAATTAGCCTAGTATTAAAGCTATTCATTATGGAATTCACAGTGTATTACTTACACCATGACACCTGAATATGCTAGACTTACTGTTTACTGGAAGATCTTTGCTTGCTCTAAAAGTAATTAATGAAGAACAACATCACGGTGGCGACATCGAATCAGAAGCTTTTGATTATTCTGAAATTCTTTAAAGGGCATGAAATGTCTGATCAAGGAGAGTGTTTTTTAAAGGCCTTCTTCGTGCACCTCAGCAAGTTGAACAGAATATCCTTGGAAAAGAAATAGAGCTAAAAATAATTACCAACACTCCAATCATTTTATGACCTATTATTTCACCAGAAAATGGGGAAAATATATCTTTAATCCTGAACAAAAACTCTTCAAGGTTTATGTTCTCTATAAACCTTTCACTGAGAACTGAAAATATAAGTTAGTAATGCAATAAATTCCCTAACAAATATATCAGATTTTTCACTTAATGCTTTTTACAGGCTTAAACCAAACTGAGTGAAAGAAAATCACCTTTTACAGTATGACTCTTAAAGGAAGAATGCCTTTCTGTTATGCTTTTTAAAAGAAGGCATGGTGAATTTATATCAACTTCACTGAATCTTGGGGCATGATAAAAGGAAGAAAATACGGCAGCAGAGTTAACATTCCATAGCATTCTTTCTTCACATACTTATTTCCTCACTGGCTGGACATAAGTAAAAAAAAAAGAGGGAATAACCACCCTCACCCCACCCCTCCAAAGACAGAAATAGCTGAAATAAACCTTTGGAACGCAATGCAGTCAAAGCTCTGTGTTTTTCCTCCTCCCACCCTTGACAACCTGGATTGTTTTTTTCCAAAGAAAACCAAGCAAAAAGTACTCCAAAGAAAAACAACCAAACTCTGAATTTCAAATTTGTCAAGTGGGTACAGCCACTAGGGTAGTAAACAAACTTTCCCCTGTTTTGCCTTATTAAATGACTACAGAAAGAAAAAACAGCTGTCTCGTTGGACCTATTGCCTTTAGAAATCTAAAAAAAAAAAAAAAGGAGACAGAACTAAGTTCTAGTAAATAAACATTAGCACTCCCTTATAAATCTCTGCCCTCTTGTCTGGCATTTTATCATCTTGGGTTTGAGAAGTCCTAATTTCATTCTGATGTAAATAAGAACTGGTCTGTTTGCACAGTGCCTCAACAAGAATTTGCTTCAAGGTTGCATCATGCAGGCAGTGCCCTGAGAAGGGTGACCTTGCTTTAGTCAGTGAAGCCAAAGATCATTTATCACAGCTAACCTACAAATCTGTCTTGCCAGGGCCTTACATCAGTCAACCACTTGGAAGCAGCTACTTGTCCTGTCCTCCCACAGCTTCCTAAAACATTGGATAGGTCTGATCTTTTCTGTTACTGTGTACCTCTCAGCTAACAAAATATATTTTTATGGATATGGAACAAACAGGAATACTTTGTATTTATTTATACAGCTCATTAAAGGTGGATAGAGATTTGAAGGCAGAGAGTATGCCCCAAGCTTTGAAAGCTCAGGAAGACAGACCTCAGGCACATGCATGTATTTAACTTTATGTATATGAGTTGCCTGGCTGAACCCAATGAGATGAAGCAATTACATACAAGTAGGCATTCTGGTCTTTTTGCAACTGTACTCCTAAGCTAAGACATGGCAGGGAAATGATGCAGAACTAGTAAACATTGAAAGGAGGAGACCAAGATGGTTATAATGAGAACCTATGGGCAATACATTCAAAGATGCAGTCAAAAATACTTTATTATGTATTATTACAGCTACATATAATTAGACAGACTTATATAATACAAAACTAGTTGAGTTTCCTGACCCTGAAGTACCTGGTTCAGGTGACATTCAAAGAGATCATCAGATGGGAAGCCACATTCACACCAGCACTGTAGTGCAGAAAGTGCCACTGCTTCTCCAGATTCACTTTCCTGATTTAGCACACCACTCTTCTCTTTACATTAATGGAGACAGGGAACATTAGGTCATCTTCCAGCAGGGAGAAGCTGGCAGATTGAAAATCTAGTGCCGGATACCAACAGCAGTAATACTTGATAAGAGACATATATGCTTGTGCTGATCTGGTAAAAAAAAATCTGAATTTGACTTGGAGCTTGAACAGGGAAAAAAAAACGAGGGTAATTATTCAAGGATTTCTTAGGCACAGAGATCACTGTAGAAGGAGAAAACAGTGATCTCTCTCTAGTAAGCAATCTGAAGAAAAAGTAACATGATTTGGCATTGATTTTTTTTTTAAGTGAAACATATCCACATATACCTGTATTGAAGTGTCTTTTAAAAAAGTTCCTCAGATTTATGCATTTTTAATTATAAACAGGTTGGATATGCATGACCAAACCACAAATTCCATGTATTTTAGACATCAGTTACTGAAAAATGTAGATTTTAAGTGCTTGTACTCACACATGTGTGAGGTTACAGTGCTATCTGACACTCAGAAATCAGCTTGCAGTAGGG
>NW_010172319.1:23280-38410 GCF_000695765.1 Mesitornis unicolor | reverse complement strand
GGGAAAGACTCAATCCTGAACTATTTTTGCAAATCCTAACCTGCCAAAGTAGCATGACAGAGACAGCTAAGCAGGGAGTTACTGCTATTTAGACATAAATCAGCATAGGCAATTTAAGAACGAAAATAAAAATTGTTATGTATAACAGTGACCACTAAAGGTCAGATTTCCCAAAGAGACAACTATCACTGAAAATTGACTGCCAGTAGAGCTCAGGCCACTTCTAATGACCCAAAATAAGCAGGTGGATTTTCAGAAGGTTTTGCACACATGGAATTGTGGAATCCACAGAGCTCTGTGACACATCTGGCCGTGTTTGCTGCCACTGAATCAGAACGGGCAGGTAAATAAACATCTGGGTCTCATTTTAGGGTCCTAAATGGATATTAAGCTTCTGTGAAAGCAGACTTTTGAGGCAGACAAGGACCAGTCCTAGCAACTTCTAAATGGAGAACAAGAAGCCTGGAGAAAAGGGCTGGTAAGTGGGCAGAGAGGAAGACACATAATTATGAAGCATTTTTGAAAGGATAAGAAGGAACTCAAAAACGACAGAGTGAAACAGCCAATGTTGGGAGGGAAGCCAAACAATACAAAAAAAGCCCCCAAACTGAACTTACTGGTTGCTTTTTATATGATTTGAAGAAGGGTGTTTGTCAGGTTAGATCATGGCTCATATATTACGATAATCAAGATCTGAGTGATGGAGTTGGTTGGGGAAGGAAAAAAGTACCCTGGAAAAGCTGGAAATAAAAAAAATAATTGTAAAATGTATACAACACTCTGGATGCATAAGATAGGAAATATAAAAAACATTCCTAAGGCTTCAGGACTAGGTGACAAAGGATACTTCCATTACAATGAGAGAAGAAACTTCACTGGGAATATGCTCAAGTGTGCAAGGGGCAGGGAATAGCAAGAAACTCTCAGCTGAAGTCTGTATTGCTAAATTAAGCATGGCTAGGGAGTGAGCCTGACCATTCAACTACTGAGTGTCCGCACTGCCCCCTGGATTATTTTGGCCCATGCCAAAACCACTCCTAGACACAGCTCAGGGAACAACACATACCAGGGACCATTCCTAAAAGGCAGCACATACCAGCCTCCTACAAGCAGGGCATGCAATTTATTACCTTCAGTCTTAGGCTAGAAAATACAATTCGCATTGGTATTACATACTTCTGGAAATTTTGGATTAAAAAACTAATACTGTACACTCCAAAAATAATAATTGCACCTGCAGCTGCATGGGGACCACACAAAGCCCACGGGGGAGGCATTACTTAGCGCAGCTGTCGCCGAGGTCTGCCACATGGCCTCGGGGCCAGAAGACAGTCCCTGGCTCTGCTCTAGTTACCAGTGTAGACGTAGGCTGTATCTGACAGAAAAACGATATTCACCAAACACTACCTGTCAACATCTCAGGAAGGATTCGTGCCCTCATGGTTGCAGAATAAAGCTTGACTCAAGGGCACTTTAAGGATCAAATATGAAGGAAAGAAAAGGAATATAAGACTGTTCTACAAAAGTCATAATACTGAAGGAAGGCCAATAATAATCTGGAGCATTATTTTTTATGTCAGGGTGGTGAAATTGGTTTGAAGCACATTAACAGTACACGATAGAAAACAGAGCTTTAGGATTGCAATAGAATCTAACCAAAGAAAGCAAAGTAAAAATGATGGTCCATTCTTAATTGCAATGGTATCAGAGAGAAAAGCATAAATTTCATGTATTTTTACAAGATTTCCTTTGATTTTGTAAGGTCGGGCCCACACAACAGCAATAATTTAAATCTATTCTAGGTTCCTAAACAACAGAAACAGAAAAGCAAACAATGTATTTACGAGAATGAGACAGCGGTAATAATTTTATTTTGTCCATTTAAATTCTTTGCAGTAAGAGTCTAAGTTCCTAAATCCAACACAAAAAATTAAGCTTTTATTCATTTGTATTTCCAGCCTCATATTGCAGCAGTGATCATAAAACAAACACAGCTGGAATCTTTACTATTTTATTCACTGAAGGATTTAGCTGGACAAACATCACAAAGATGGTAGCTGCTTTCATTGAATTTATGATCAAATATGCTCCAGCATAAGATCAACTCTGTAAGATCAATTATTATGAGATGTGAATAATTTAACAGAAAATTGTCTATTTGTAAATCAGATCTTACAGATATAAATTCAGCTGACGTAGCAGACAGTGGATATACACTATATTATACATTACATTATTTAAAAGGATTTTTAAAAAAGTTTTTTTGTGAATCACATTCAGTGATAAATATTGTCATTTACATTTTGGTATCCAGTGAGCTGCTAATTCAGACAAACAGCATCTCAAAAGTTTACTTTAAACTTCAATTAAATTTATCTTAATCAGAGAATAACTTAACTGTTTTAGTGATGTCTTTCAAAACTACAGAATTTATTTCTTATAAAGGCTTTATTAAAAACAATACACAAACCACCACCATCATTTTATGGTTTTTTTCCATAGATTCTCACCAGAGTCTGCTGCTCAGCATAATACCAGGAGAGTTATAATAATTTTAACGCAGAATGTGTGCCTTAGGATATGGGATTGACTCAATGCCTAACAGAAAAAGGTCAGTTCCCTTTGGACCCACTTGCCTCTTTGCCCTCCAGCAATGACAGGTGCACCAGCCCTGTGCCGAGCCTCGTTATTCTCAGTGTACTGCTGCAGATACATAATCTAACCTCTCCATTTTAATGCACCAGCGAGGATTATTGTCTCCTGTCTTCCCACTTTGACACTCGGGTCAAGCAGGCACTGAGCATATATACATGATGAGTTGCCTGCAGTCAGCATCTTTCACAAATTCTCAAATAATAGCTTCAAACTTTCTAAAATAGATTAATGAAAGATATCACTACATTTAATTATGAAAACTCTTTGGCTAGCAAATAATTTCAAGTTTTAAACAAGTTACTGTTTTCACTATTTTCCTACAATGCCATGTGTTTCTGCATCACTAATTTAAAAAAAAAATAACAAAACGCATGAAAAAGCAAAAATTCTTGTTTCTCTCTTCTATATGGCAGGAAAGAAGACAGAAATCTGAAGGCAGATACATGAAGCACTACAGCCAGAAACACAAGAAAGGAAACAATTATTATTTTCTTGACAAAATTGCAATAAATTTTGGGAGACAATCACAGGAGATTCCCACAGATGGCAATATCTGAATACCTATGATTACCATCCTACTGCAGAAAAGGTGGTGGTCAAAATTACATTGAAAAACCCACATCAAATCACCATAAAATTCAGTAAAGTAAGTATTTGGCTAAGGTAAAGATACTTAGTGATGTTTATACCACTACAGAAACCTTAACTACTATCTTTAAGTCTTTGGATGGCAACAGAGACAAATGACATGGGTTTGGAGATCAGCTTAATCTGCAGAGGTGACAAAACTCAGTAGCATTATTCATCTTATTATGCTTATTGCCTGTCTGCACCATCTCCCAAAACCGTAGATGTTTCTGAGACCCTAAGATGAGAATCAAAAGAAAAATTATCCATAATACATGACAAAAAGCAGTGGAAAATATCAAGCCACTTAAGCCATCAGCAGTTTCTTAGCACTAAGCACTTTTGAATGCCAGCCCAATTCTGAAGGTGCCTATCGTTTTGGGTTTCATTTTGGAAAAATCTTGCCTTTAATGGCTACAGACAAATAATGAAAGACCCTGCAGTAAGGTCATCTCCACTTGTGTTACTGCCTTCATGGTATGTCTTCAATTCCTCAGACAAATATTTTTAAAACGCATTTCAGAGACTCAATTTTGTCAGCAGTGTCATTATCTAAAGAAAAAACATTTCAGCAGAGAGGCCAGCAGTACAGAACTCCAGCAAGAGGGCAGAATTAGGAATGCAAGGATATAATGATGCCTGGTGCCTCTGATCAGAAAGTATTAGACTTCAAAACAAAAAATGAACACAGAGACTATGGCAACATATGAGTAACAGGCTACCAAAAACAAAATTCTGAGAAATAATAAAACATTGGCATGCAGAAATGCAGAAGGAGAAAGAACAACTGGAAACATCTGAAAAGAGTTGATCAGTAAGTACTCAAAAAAGTTAATGAAGAACATACTTTGAAAAAAAAAAATCATACCTGGAAACACCAAATAAACATGTCTGTCTGATATATGTCTCAATATCTTCAGGAATTCTTAAGGAATTAGTGAGGATAGCAAACAAATGTAAGGCACCTTTTAAAAGTCTTTCCAGGAAATCTATGCAAGAGTTAGTTCTCTTTCCTCATTTCTCTTCACAGGCTCATGAAGTAGATAAATTACTGTAACATTATCTAATTTTGCTCTGCATTCTGAAGTATTCTGAAGTATTTCACTAGACTTAAAACAAATATATATACACACATATTTCATTTCTGGTTTTCAAATAAGGAAGAGAATCTTGGCAAGGATTATGCTTGACATTGACACACAATATAGAAGCAAAATATAGACAATAGGAACAAAATATAGACAATATGGAAGCAAAATTAGTTCTAAGAAAAAACTAAGACAAAATGGCTATCAAGAGATGACTAATGAGATGTCAGATAAATTGTTTACTTTTAAAAATGGACTTAATCATTGGTGGAACAGAGTGACAGGAGATAATGTTTGATGCAATTTCTCTAAAAGATCTTGCTCTGTGGACAAATTCCAAGACCTAGGGTGTGATACACTATTGCACAGACTGAAAAGTGGCTGACAGACCATAAGCTAAGGGTAGTGATGAGTGGTAATGTACTGAGTTGGAAGGGAAGTGTCCAGCTGTGTGCCAGAGGCATTAGCGTTAGTCACAGTTTTATTTAACATCTTTATTAATGAACTGGACAAAGGGATACACTGCATACTGAATCAATTCTTAGATGAAAATAAATGTTGAAAGCAGCACAGAAGTTGAAAAAATTAATACAAAGAGGCTAATAGAAGTTGAAAAAATTAGTACAAAGAAGCTAATAGAAGTGAGATATGTAGGCAGAAAATCTACAAGAAAGATAAAGCATAGAGAACTACAAATAATTACTTCCAGGAAAAAATAACCCCCAAATATGGATAGATTCAGAGATAATAATGCCAACAAACTCTAGCTCAATGCCAGCAACTGAATTAGACATTGCAGAAGACAACAAAGAACATCGGTGTACATTGGGACTGTATTTTCACAGCTGCCATGGATGGGAAAGGTATAGGATAGTAACAATGCAATTTTTCTAATGAAGCAACGTAGAGTTATTAGTACTTTGAAGAAGAGGACAAAGGCTTTTGTGGTCCAGTTTAGAAGGTTTATTAACATTTTTAACTGGGCCAAGAGGATATAACACAATACATAAAGCTTAGCAACACAAAGAGAGGGAATTTAGAATAGAATAAAACAAAAATAAATTGAATGTCAGGATAAACATTCTAACAATGAAATCTGTTAGGAATTATCTCCCCCCATATTTATAAAAGTTATAACATTTGAGCAATTTACAAGAGGTCCAATTTGAAGGAAACACTCAAATATAAATTGTAAAGAACTTTTCATCTTGGCAAAAGGTTAAATAGAGAATCTCTAGAGATCTTTCTCAGTCATTGGCTTCCGGCAGCATCATATAATTCACTACCATAAAGCTGACAAAATCTGCAGTGCATTTCAGCTTAGCACTAACCCTTCGTGAGCAGGTCTGAGAACTTTGCCTTTTGCACTGTTGCAGCCGAGTCCCTTTATAGTGCCAGAAACATAGAAACCAGCACCAGTGGGTGCAAAGTACAGTAGCAGACACAAAAACAGCACTTCAGTGTAAACAAGCAGCTTCCACCACCCTGAAATCAATTTAATAAACCCCATTAAGTAGTGAAATAAATAAAAAGCAGCGTTAGGAAAATATTTGTAACAAAAATCCCTGGTCTCTGATGTCTCTCCGAGTGCCGAGGGCGTGCGGTGCCAGCTCCCCCCGGCGGAGAACACATGTTTGCGGCCCACGGCTCCGGTGTGCAAGGGATGCATCTGCTGGGCACCGGACATGGGAAAAGTTACTTCTTTATAAAAATGGTGCAATAAATTTACTGTCTGGTAAATGACTTCTTGTCGGTATGGCATGTTAACAAAGGTTTCGTCTCGGTAAGACTCCTAAGGTCCCTCAGGCAAAAGGTAACAACTCGTAAAAGAGGTATTTATGGGAAATACAAAACAAAATGGGAAATTGAAAATGGCTTTCCATTACAGCAGTATCACTGCAAATCATCAGGAGACAAAAGGAGGTTTATATGTCTCTAAATCACAAACACTTCTACAACATCTCCTTTCGTGCCCAGTTTCAGTCCTTACTCCTACCAGTACGATTCCTGATCGCTGTGCAAGGGAGCGGGCAGCCCCAGGGCAACCTCAACACACTCGGACTGCACAGTCAGACACATGTAATCCACCCTCTGCACAGGTATAGTTTCAAATACTTATTGCTTAGTTTTATCCAGCAGAAAGGTTTTAGCAATGACAACATTAAAGCTTTTTGTTTATACTGTGCTCTCAAGCTTTAGTGTTTTTAGGCTTTCAGTGGCACTAGAGACTACATTACAATGACCAATGCTGGTGAAGGGACAGGAGGTGAAGGGGAAAAAAGTGACAATTAGAAGAGAGTTTTGTCTTTAGTCAAAACCCCGGTAAGGCAAAGATTTTCTTAAAACCAAACAAAAAACCCCTAAACCAAAAAGCCTTCCCAAGTCTCAGCTCTAAACAATTCCATAGGCTGTGTCATGCTTGAAATGAAATACACACTCAAAATACATGGACTCATCTCTATTCACTCACTTTGCTTTCTTCAGGAAGTTTTCACTGAATAACAGTCCCAAAATAGGCCAGTCCATCCTGGAATGCAACTTTTAAACACCCTGGACTCAGGAAGGGAGGTCTCAAGTACAGAGACCATCTTGTTGAAGGAAGAAATCCCCAGCAGCGGGACTAGCTGTGAGAATAAAGTGTTATTTATATAATAAATACTGCCATGTTGGGGAATTACAAAGTAGTAGTACTATTTATGCAGAGCAGAATTTGTTTTCAACTGCACCTTTTCTTTCCAACTTAATTTCTCACAGTGCAACCCATTATGAGAGAAGGACCTCAAAAAGCTTTTTATATCCTACCAAATATACACAAGGATAATTAGTTCTCTTTTGTTATTCTTCTGTAAGGGTTTATTATTGTGGAGAAGCTTTTGCAAATTGAAAGAGGTTGCATTGCATTCTGAAGGCAGAGCTGTTCTTGGGTCTTATTGTGTAGAGATAATTGAACAGAAAAGTTCAGGAAAAAAGGTGAAAATATAATTCATTATGAACTCTATAGGAAGATCAGATTATCATATCTTAATTATTTTTAGACCAGTATTTTATAGTCACATTCCACTATATGTTAGGTCATGCAATGTAGGTGAAGCTTCATACTAGATAGAAGCAACTGTCAATGCAAGTTTTGTTTCCTAACTTCATAAATATTTCTATAAAATTTATAAATTTCATCTTATCTAGTAAATATTCTCTTTATAGTAGTTTGACAACCAGTGAAGAAATTTAGTGTTAAAGTCTCCAAAGAACTTAATTCATTTTAAGTGGTAGTTACATTTTTTTGGTCAAACACTTCCCAAAAATAGTCTCTAATATTGCCCAATTCTATTTTAAGAATTTTAGAGATCTGACTTTTTATATAACAAGCCTGCTGGGTTTCACTTTGTCACTGCTGTTACACTCCATGCTTTTAGCTAATTTCCAGTTAGGCTGGGAATTAAAGAGCCACTGGCTTGTGTCCATCATTGCTCCATTGTCTGGCTCTGCCTTTCAAATTCACATCTCGTGAAAGCTGCTTTAGTCAGTCAGGTACAAATATCTTAGATGTGAAGTTGGCTCGGTAGATGTTGGAAGAGTGTATTCTTCCTACCAGTAACCTCTCCTTACATAAAATTAATTATAATGTAGATTTTGAGGTAAGCCTCTGTGAAGGCTTCTAAGCCCATATTCTCACTTTCCCCATACCAGGACCTCAAAACAAATATATGAACAAGATAAAGGGCCAGACTGGGCCTGAAAGATGGAACAGTAGATGGTGAAAGTTTCATTGTGTTTAGAAAATTAAAAGTCTTCTCTTCCAATCTGGGAGCACAGAGTTCCACTTCATGCTCTAGTTTACAGTTGTTAAGGCAGTTTCTATGTGACAAATTCCTTAATTTCTTTGTATCTCAATCCACCCTCTATAAAATGAAGTAACAGGACTTCATCTCAAAGAAGTTTAAGCACATACGTAAACCCTTCCAAGACCATAAACATTGTTCTTTAAGGTGTATCTTTCAAAGGTACCAAGATGTCAACAGAAAGTAACTCTGTAACAAAGCCAATGTATATTTAAAACCAAAAGGTTGTGTGTTTTTTCTCCACGTCTTAGGTCTCACGTTTATTCCAACTACCTTTACAACAGTTCTGTTTCAAATGGGACATTTCTGTGTCATCAACAGTCTTCAACAAATTATTAATCAGGGAGTTAAAAAGGAATTTTGTTTTTTAAGAGTAGAGATTGCTGCTTTTTGAAACATGCTAATAAACAAAGAAATTTTCTCGAATGAATCAGTCTGCCCATGTGTTAAGTTTTATAGCTGAATTATAAACCCTTGGGAATATTATGTCTATAACAGTTTATACATGTTAACTACAGCTATGCAAGCAACAGCGCTCTAATACAGCACACAGATAAAGATTTACACTAGAAAAAGAGAAAATCTTTCACATTTTGAATGTAAATGATACATAATTTTCAGGCACTGAATATTTCCTATTATAGTAGAACTGCACGTATGAAGTGCTGAACTCTATGTATTGTCATTGCTTTCAGTCTTTCAATCCCTTCATTTATGCTGAAAAATTGCAAATCCTTTATGCACGGAGCATTGAAAATGCATAAATATTTTTGAAGAGGTTTCTTAGAAATCAAAAAGCTCTGGTCTTGCTTGAGTCAGTCTGTGAGTCAGTCTGTTATGTGATCATAACTTGTGTCAATTATGAAGTCTCAGAGACTGAGGATTTGTTTTAAGCAAACTGGGTTTTGTTCTTTTATTTTGTATTTTATGAAAACAAATTTCATGCAATGTTCTTGAAGGAAATATATCAACTTTTAAAATTCATATCTATTATTGTACTTATTCATGCACAGGAGATACCGCTGGGTCTAACTGCTGTTAAAATACAGAAAAAGACTCAGCCCATGCCTGCAGAATGGAGGGAATAGCGCGACTGTATCTATTCACATTACTTACACATATATATGCCCCCAAGCAAACACATTCACATCAATATTAGTCTCCTTTTCCCTCTTTCCCAATCCAGATCTAATTGCCTATGTCGTAATATAATTGCTTCTTCCAAGCTTTTGGATTTCATTAACTACTTTCAAAGAAATGATGAACTTGCAAGTTTGTTCATTGTTAAAAGGACAGAATATAGCTAGTGACTTACTTTTAAAAATGAAAGCTGTGGCTTTCAGGGAATTACATTATTCCAAGCAGTAAGACTGAAGTAGAGTCAAACATTGCAAGATACCTGCAAGGAACACAAGAACTGGCAAAACTGTTTGAGGTATTCACAAAAGCCAACTATAAGTGAAGCTAATATTCCTGTTGCTCCCTCTAGAGTAAACAGCAGATTTCTTCCATGAAAGCCACCAAATTAGGCTTTCAGTCTGAACTGGACAAGCCAGGAACTTTTCTATAGACTGCTGAAAGTCAATTAACTCAGGTAGATGACACTTCACTATTGTAAAGGCTTGCACTGCCTTCAGTGCCAGCTTTATGTGTCCCATTACAGGAATCAGAAAGCTACTCCAAACCATGGAGGATTCAGTAGTAAAGCAGGGTGAGCTACAGATGTCTGGCACTGCAGAAATAAATGTTCTGACTCAAAGGATGAACATTGATGGTATCACACCCACCAATTAACACCTAATTTTAACTTCAATCCTGTTACATTAAGAAATTTCTCCCTCAACCACAATTCCAAAAGTTTGAGGTTTTTTAAGATGAAAAATGCCTTTGTGCTTCAGTCCGAAGCACTGGACCAAATTGGTTTGTGAAGGAGCAAATAGAGAAGAAATAACAGAATGACAAAGTGAGTATAAACCCTGTCACATTTGGGCAAGTGACCATGCTATGAATTTTAGAGCTGTAGACACACTCTATTGCTAATAAATTAGGATACTGAAAAAGGATTTGGACATCTACTCTATCGGTAACATTTATTTCCTTATAACAAGGAAGTTCCTTCACCAAAATATTTTGTATTTTCAGCTTCAGTGGGGAACTTGGAGAAGGAGTTGCTTCAGTCTCCTGCCTATTTCCCTCTTGAACTCCCTGGTTAACTACCAACAAGACAGCCAGTTGGCACCAACAATAAAATCTGAAATGTGTATCAGAAAGAAAACAACAATGATGGTACAGCAAAGGCTGAGCCTTGTTGCAAAAAAATTAATTCAAAAGAGGGTGGAGAAAAATACTAACAATTTTTCCGGCAAGACAAGTTCTTGACGTATCTGTTATGCGGCTTGCCCAACTCAAACTGTGTATGCTTTCTTCAAAATAAAAAAAGGTGTTAATTGCTCAGTACAGTGCTGCCCAAATAGCCTATCTACAAAGATTCTTCATGTGCTGAGACATCTTCTAGCAAACTTCACACAGATGACTGGTTAGTTTTTTTTGGCTTCCTAGGCAACATTTCTGGATTTTGAGCACAATATCTTTATATCTGTGTGCATCTGTTGTAAATGTGACAAAATTCAGGAAATATTAAAAGGGAAAAAAAAAAAGCAGTGAATTCACACTGACGTTTTTCAGACATTATAATTATAATATACAACAGTATGGTAACCAGCTCACAGCAATGACCAGATGGACCTGGCAACAGGCGATGATTATGTGGAAACAACACTCAAAGTTGATTAGAAACATATTCTTTAGAAGCCTCTTAATTGTTATAGCAGAACAGAGAAAACAAGATTAAAACTGATGACCCAAAGCAATAACACAGCACCTCTCAATGAGCTCAATACAATTGTCAATTGATGTCCCCAAGAAGATAATACTACGCTGTACATTTTCTCCCTGTTTACAGGTGACTGGCAATTCAAAAACATTCAAAACTGGTAGAAGCAGGAAAGAATAATACTTCACTAATTCCACATTTGTACTGTAATTAAAAAGGATAAAGCCATTTTAAGTTAACTACGATAACTTCAGCTTGGCAGGAATCTTATCCCTGAGGAGTCAAAAAAGTAATTAAAAAAAAATGCAAAAGACTTACTTATTCCATGCTTGTTTAAGATTTTTAGGGCTGTACTGTGTAAATCGCTCTGTAAGAAAAGAAGAGGCACATTTGATTATTTATGGTAAAATGAGGTTGCTGTTGTTTTTTCAAATATATTTATCTAATGTCAATTTTCATAATTTCGTAATTTCTATGTAAGTACTGCAGCTCAAGTCCCAAGAAAGAGAAGGAACATCAGCACAGGAGCAACTGCCATACAAAGAGGCAGGAAAAAAACTCCACAAAACAAAGCCAAAAATACCCCCCCAAAAGCCCAACTTGTTAAAACAAACAAATAAGCTAAAACAAACCATCATGATGTAAAGTTCATTTACTCTGGCATAACCAGAAATGGAAATCTTTACATTATTCCTATGGTATTTGACTGGCAGGGAAAAAAGAAGCTTAAAATCTAAAATATTTTTTTTTTCTTCATCACTAATACAATTCTCTGTGATCTCACTGTTCTGTTTTTATGCTTCTCGGGGCAGAAGAGCAAGCATGGGCCTGCATGATACACAGGGACACACAAAACATGATGGCCACATAAGAGTTCACTTTCTAAAGAACACATATAAGTAATGAGCAGAAGTACTAACTACAATGACAGCTTATTTACTCAAACATTAAGTTCTCAAGCTCAGATATAAGTACTTTCCCTCTCATATCCAAGAAGATGCTTGTTCTGCAGTAGGACTCCAGTTGACATAGGAAGATGCTATGAAATCTGCTGCAGAAGTGAAGAGCCAATGCTCTGTTAGACCTTTGAAAAGGAGCTAAGGGACTCTTCAGGAGGAAAAAAAATGCAATTCAGTTGGAGAATATAATATTTTCCATGAAGCCTCATTGCACTGAAATCCTACTATGTAGAGTGGTAGTTGCCCTGGCCAACTACCCTAGTGTGATGACATTAGTGAAGAAGTCCTAAACTTACAGAATAGTCCATAAAATCTCAAAAATTAATTTCTCCACCCATGAACATTACATTTAATAGGCACACTGTACAGTTACAACATACACATATGCATGCATCTTACTGTGCAAAATAACTGTAAATGTTAGGGGTGGCTGTGTTCAAGTTCCTATATTTGTATTCACTTCACTTAGGTCAGTTCTAAAGTTGTCATATATATGTCATACCTACATAAGATGCAACAACTATGCAAAAACCACAGTACATACAGAATCCTAGCATCAACGTGGATGATTTTGTTTCTTATACCTATTTTTTTTCCTTAACTAGAAAGTCTGATACAGAAACTTGAACTCTCATTGACATTATTATCGGAAGTTTTTGGTAAGCAGTAGACCTGCAAACTATGTCTGAGGGTCACTTCACATTTACAAATTTTGCTGCTTTAACCATACTGATGCATTTAAAGCGATGAAATAACTTTGTCTTAGATAAGCATGACAAATGTACTGTAAACTGGAAGCTTCATGACTATAACTAGTTCTAGCACCAATATAAATTATAAATATCAATTATGTAATATTGTATCTAAATTTACTCAAATAACTTTCTTAGCAAAACTCCCAAGCTAACTACATAATCATACGATTAAAGGCTTTCAGATGTAGACAAACATGTATGAAACAACAGTTTGTAATTTATTTTTTTTCTGGGTTTTGGGTTTGGTTTGATTTTTTTTAATGTATTATCAACCTAAAGTTTGTGCACTTGGAAAATATTTAACCATTGCAAATGACCGTTCAAGTAGTAGCCAATTGACTTCCCCCGTGTTATTTTCACTATAAGATGAATGAAGAGATTTCACACAGCTCCCAATGAACTAGAATTATTAGGTTGAATTTTCATCAATTATGTTATACAATGTTATAAACCTTAATTTGTTGTTAGGATTAGGATATTGTTAGAAATGAATTATATGTCATGTGGTACCTTTTACTAACAGAAAATATATTGCTTTGTGAATATATCAACCCAAATAAAATATTTTTATTGCCAGTTTTGTGCACATTTCTTAACATATCAGAAAATAGTTCAAATATGTCTTATTGTTGAAAATGCTACTGTATTACTTCACGTGAACTTGAGAAGCATTTAGATTTAATACCACACTACTGACATTACCCTAAATTTTGTAAATTAGAAGCTCTACAGTACTTTCCAATCATAGATGAAGTCAGTCATCCCAACCATTTACCACCTTGAATACTACAGAAAGGAAAAGCAATTTAAACCATTGTGGTGGTTTTGTTCTCTGTTCTTTGTTAAGTCTCATAATGCAATGAGTGCAGAATGCAAGGGTTAAAGAGGAGAGAAAAAGAAGTTGCTGGGTACCTTCTTATCAAAAGCAGCAAGTGAAGAGATTTCTTTACAATTTTCTGTGTGCACATACTACAACAAAATAACTTATCACACCAGCAACACCCAGATTAAAATTATAGGAAGTGCCGATTTGTTCTTAGCTCTATTACACATTGCATGCAATGCATGTACTACAGATGTTCCAATGCCCCCAGGCAGGTCTTTAAATCAAATGGGGAAAGTTGTCAGGATCATTCCTAGATGCAGCCAAGGCTCAGTACCAGTAACATGGTGCCGGAGTCAGTGTTTGTGATTATGTTTTAATATCCAATAGTGCAAATAAAAACTCATTACTGGAGTACATGTCCTATAGTAAGTAGTTCAAGTATCATATTGGCATTAAGAATATGACCCAAACTTACAAAGGAGAGGAACATTACAACTCAAATTGCACTTGATGTTTACTAATTCAGCTTCTGCTCTCAAAAAAAAAAGCCTGAGCCCCAGTAAGGTCAATAGCCAAGCTGCATTGGTCTCAGCAGGACTTGAGCTCACCCTTGAGTTTCTGTTTACAGATATGAATTAAAAACATGTATGCAAGCAGACACGTATCCATAAAACTGGAAGAAAATAAAGACTTTATATATTTTATAAGTAAATAGTTCAACCATAAGTCTGTCTATTCATTTAAGACAAAGGACTGAAAAATAAGATGCAGCTAGACAGTACTGGATAACAAGAAGCCTGTCATACACATGGGAGTTCTGCTTACAAAGTGCAGATTTACACATTAATATTTTTGGTGCAGAAAAGTGCTGTGTGGAAAGAGAACTGAACTGACTCGAAACACTGCTGAAAAGCTAACCTAAACCTGGGGAAAGAGATTTTGATTCTGTCATTCTGCAGTATGTTTTGGTCAGATACTGAGCTGGTTCAAACTAGCACAGCAACACTGACTTCAACAGACTCACAACCACTTAAAACAGTGAAGCACTATCATACACAACATATTTCCTTGACCAGACTGTCAGAGGTTCACTTTAATCAATTCAAGCTATTTTCACTGTGGGGGGAAAACATAAGAGTCAACCACTTGGCCAAATTGCCTTAAGGCCTTAATGGACAAAGATGTGTTTCAATTCTGCGAGAAACTGAAAAACTATGGCCATGGCAGATGAGTTTTTACTGAAAAAATGATACACTGGAACCAGTTATGTAAATGCTGTCATAGGGGACATGCATAGGCAAAATGAACAACCTTCTCAAAAGGATCTTCCTTCTTTAGTCAGGCTACTGCTCTACTCTAAACCTCTTACTTAAATAAGTACCTTATATGCCATTTTTATCAGGCAGCAAGAGGGAAAACTAGGGCGAAAACATGGATAGGGTGAAACTCTGTCTATAGAGAGGCAAATGTTAGTCCCGAGTCCTTAATTTCAAAATTTATTTACATCCTGTGTGATTGCAGACCATGCTTCTCTTAACCACTGATATC
>NW_010172319.1:9888-23249 GCF_000695765.1 Mesitornis unicolor | reverse complement strand
CCCCTCTACTCCAAGCAGATTAGAGACTCCTTCCTTTAAATTCTTAATAAGGAAAGAAACCACATATCAATAAAATACAGCTCACATTTTTCTACACAATTTTGTGGTCATGCCTCCAACCAGCCTTGTTAACTTTCACGGACAGTATAACTAGGTAGGACTACTGCGGTAATTACGCCCGGCCTCATCATGCACTTGCCAGCTCTTTGTATTTTCCTGAATTAATCTTTCTTTAGCGAATAGAAAAAAAGACGAGCAAAACCAGCTGATTTTTATTTCAGAGCTGCCAGAAAAGAGAAGCCACAACAATCTTGTCCTTGAGCTTCTCCACCGTCATCCAATTTTTTAAGTCCCGAACTGTGAAACCACAATATTACATCTGCGAACACCAATCTTGCTGTCACGACGCAGGCAAAAAGAAAGGGGTAACTCAACCTCCCTTTATCTGAGGATCTCCTGCTAGTGTCCAATTAATGACAAACTGGAATTCAATCTCACAGTAACATCCCAGGTTTAATACAACCAAATCTAAGGCTTATCACGCATAAATCATATGTGACTGTGACCAACTGCATGAAATTATATTTTATGATACTTTCAAGCACATAGCTTTGGTATTTGTTTTTCAGATCCACTTGTTGATTTGATCATAAAAAGCAGTAATATCAGTCAGTAGATCTTGACTGTCTGCATGATCTTGGGAATACTGCAGAATTACCATGAATGCCTCCCTCATTATGGCGGGCAGCAGCACAGGCAATCCAAATCTCAGTCCAACCTTGTGGAAGAAATCATGCATAGCAAAAACTTACTGTCCCCTCCCCTCTCAGATGTATTTTGAATTCTTGCAGTTCAAATTGTGAGCGTGTATATATATATATTTATACTAAAGTTCAAATCTTTTCAGATTATTATTATTAAATGTGCTTATTTTTAATAAGAACACTGGAAGACCGACACAGTAAGCTCATCTGAAGTTTAAAGTAAAAAAGGTGATTTTAATTTCTTTTATGCAAACACTTAAATATTTGCAAATCTTTGGGGAACAAATTCATGAGACAAAATTTGATCCTCTGCATTTTTATCCAATATAGAGTCATCCTCACTAGCAATCATGTTTCACTGTTAAAGGGCTGGCTTTTCACATGGGTGCTGTATTTCACTAGTCAAAGGTGATTTTTGCTTATGTGAAACAAAAGAAGGAAGAGTTTTTTTGTTTTGTTTAAATGCCACAGCACCAAAAAGTGTTTACTGTTTGCTTCTTAGAAGGCCAAGCCAGCTAAATCTTGATTAATTAAGTAGTGTGTTCATAATCAAATGCTGTGTAAAGAGTTCCCTACATAGGACTGCATAAATAAGAGCAAATATATAGTACTCATATTCCTTACTGGAAAGAAGTACCAATTTTAAGTTCTTCCAGTAGCATAGCATTTACTCTTAAGATTTTAAAGGAGTATAGAAAAGAAGTAGACATTACATATTACATCCACAGCTTCAGAAGACCACTCTTGTAGCCAAGATTCACTGCCCTGCTGGGCACTAACAAAACCCACCCAGATGCTGGGTGGTGCAGTTACACAACCGTTGTAAATTGTTCCGAATTGCTGTTTGCTTCAGACCTCGCAGCACAATTTACCCAATGCCAAGGAAGTTTTTACAATTGTGCCCCACTAACTGTGCCCCCATGAAGCTACTGGAATAAAAGCTGCAAAATAGAAGCAGAAGTGAGCAACCAGAGGAAAAAGGGAGGAAATTTTCTGAGCTGGTGGATTTAACAAACCCAATGCAACAAAAAAAAAAATCATCATCTTAAAACAACCGTTCCCAAATTGTACTCAGCTTGAAGGCTTAGGGGGAAAAATGCCTGTGCCAGAAAGCTCATCCATTACATCCAGCTGTATTAAGTGGTCTTGGAGACGACAGTATTTCTATTCCTTATAGAAACAACAGTCCTTCTGTTTCTTTCAATTTTTTATTTCCTTTAGACAACTGCCATACAGCAACACTGTTATATATGCATACTCACGTGTGTACCCACATATATACCTACATGCTCTCCACTGCAAACATCATTATCTGCCTGATAAACATGCTCCATCTGACAGCCCTGCATCAAGGGCAGGTTCAAACAGAAGCGAATTTCAGCAGAACTCACTAGTGAGCTTATTAGCAGACCACTGAAGGAACTACTGGTCTGCTGTGAGAATTGAAAAAATAAGCACTTGCATTTTAAGCAACATAAAACAAGATGAGAGTTTCTCCTCTTTTATCAGTCAGAAAAACACATGAGCTATTATACCTTTGCCATGTCTGCCTTGAAAGGACCTAGAATAGGCAAGAAAAGCTCTATAAGGAATTAGAAGCAGACTACATTTTGATTTTCTTAGCTACTGATAATCAGCTTCTAGTCTAAACCAAAGAACTTAAAATGCAGTTTGACTTCAAGGCATTTTTTATGTCGCTAATCAAAACATGCTGCCTAATATGCATTCCTTGATTAATGTTCTTCTCTATTTAAAACCAAATGTGATTAGCTTAAATGCAAATATTTAAACATGACCATAATTAATATTTTTAAAAGTCTAATACATTAGTTCTTTAAACAGGTTTTCTTTACATTTAAATTAAAAGTCTGAAGTGACTAACACTGTATTATGACATGTAAGACTCATATGCTATTTTTATTAAGGATTCAATCCTAAAATTATTTAAATTATGTTAGCTAAAGACATAGACAGGCAGCAATGCTGACAAGCAAATTTTTCAAGCACTACTTGCATCACTAACATGCAATTAGAGTTTTTACTGAAGTCCAGTCACAACTAGAGTTTTATTGTAAACTTTGCTTTTTTATATGCCAAATGTCTTGAGAAAAACTACTCAAATTCCCTGCATTCCATCCCCATCTCCTCTCCTCCCCTCCATTCCAAAAGCATCTACTTTAGCAGGGCACAGGCTGTGTAAAGAGGAAGGATAGATGCTGTTTTCTACATTCTCTACTGATCACGAACAGAAAATGTAACTTTAATAGTCAGCATTGTCTAAAGCACTTGGCTTTTACAGTAAATGGCTCCATGTACTGCAGTGCTCACCCTGGCTGCCTTGCAGTTAGTATAGCAGTCACTATTACTTTTAGTTTCATGCAATTTTGTTTAAAGAACAGTGAAAACACTGACAATTCTGCTTCCTGTGGGTTATGGATACCAGAGACTCGAGGAAACACACTGGGTATGACAACTTTGCCAAAATTAAAGAGGAGGAGAAACATGAAATTAATTCTCTTTTACATATCCCTCCCCCTTCTTCAAGTACTCAAACTCCTGAAGACTACATCTACACCGGCAACTTAAACGTGCTTGAGACTGTTGTCTGGCTGAGACACCGTCACTGTCCTGTGGCTGTAGTACTGCAGCACCCTTCCACCTCCTTCCTCCAATAGAGATGCAAGCCATACTTCTTACTGAGAACGGTCCCCAGCCCACATGAACTTCCAGACCATGCCCAGGAATTAATTCTTTGGAAGTACTAGTTGTCATGAGCTAAAGGCCTGCCAGAGGCTGCTCCAACAGCTTAACAGTAGAGACTACCGCATCGCCTGGGAACATTTGCTGGCGTCAGTGTAGATGTAAACAAACAAGATACCGATACAGCGTGTAATGAATCGTTGACAGGCTTTGGTGAAACTCTATAGGAAAAACTGTTATGAAAGTCTGAAAAGCCGTATGTCTTCATATACAGTATTTCCATGCATTTGTGCCAAAGAAGTTTAGTCTCTCAGCCAAGCCCTAGTATAAATGAAGACTTAATCCTTTGAAAAAACTTGGCTATCAATCAGCTGTTAAGATGCAGGTAGGCAGATCATATTTCTAAACCAAATCTATATTTATTGATCACTTGGGAAGCAAAGCAGAATTTCTGCATCAGAACACCAGCTCTGCAGTGGTTTTGTCAGTCACAGCACAGGGATTTTTTAATAAATCCATAAAGTATCTGTCAATCTTTGGCAGAGGCTGTGTTATGCACTGTTTCCTATGAATGCTGTTTTCTCACTCTGGTTTCTTTTTGTCTTCTGCTTTCTCCTTAGGGAGAGTCTCTTTCTCTTAACTCTTTTCATCGTGACTTTAGGGACTCTCTTGTAAAAACCAGTGCTCAGCAGAAGTTTCCACTGTCTCATAAAGGCATCTTCTCAGGTGTATTACTTTATATCTGATCGTCTGTTGAACACAGCAAGGTTCAGTCTCCCACACTATCAGCCCAAGATTAAATATTTAACTTTCTTTCACCTAGAAACTGTACTGTAAGGAAAGCGATGCACAGTGAACATTCTCACGTTCTCCACCTTCCTAATAAGTTACTTCTCCCCCGACTGTTACCGTCTCTTCATGGCCATCATCACTCCATTTATCTTCTGTTGCAACCATAGCTTACCTTCTCCCACCTTCCTCACTGACAGTATCTTTTGATAAATCTCTATTTAACTTCCCAGGACAAAGCAGCACCAGTCTCAAACACTATTTGAGAATATAGGAAAAGTGAAAACTTGAGTGTATATGTTGATACAAGAGGTTTATCTTGATCAGTTATTTGACAGGACTCTGAATCCTTTGAAAAGGTCGGAAAAGATAAGACTCCAGCCTAAGAAGAGTGGGAAATTTAATGACAATGGAGAGAATAATACAAGAAAATCAGGACGACTCAAGACACAAGACTGGTAAAGAAGCAGCTTGTTTTTGAAATAGTAGATGCCTACTTTCATTTTCTTCTTGGAGACACTGGTCCAGTGATATGATCAATGACTGGATCTGTTTTACTTCAGCAAAATCTGTATATTTCTTAAAGTATTGTAACAAAAGAATAAAGAGTGAAAACATGTTCTCCAAATCATGTGTCAGAGAGTCATGTTCATCATTTACAGTGTCTCTGTCCAATAACCTGTAAACTTGGGCTTCTAAGCTGGATGAAACCTCACGACTGAAATGAGAACTAACACTTCTTTGTAATTTCCTCCAACTCCTTTCTTACTCTCCTTTCTTTACTTTCACAGTGATCCCAAACGTCTGAGTTTCTTTGGTGATAAGTGAGTACAGGATGACCCACTCAAGACTAGAACAGTCATAACAACATTCTTCAAAGAGAATCTGAGAGGTAACCCAAAATTACGGAAATACTTCTGAATTATTTCAGGATTTTAAAATGTATTTAGATTATCCTTAAGTAATGTACTAAGCAGGACACATGTGCATGTGTGTCTGTGTGCACAGGTGGAAACACAAACTGAGACGGTCCAAGGCTGAGGCATAGAGAATTTTGAAGACCAGGCCAACTTTATAGCTACCTTATATTACTTAAAGTATTTGCAAGATATTAAATACTCAAAGACCTCAAAGCAGCAGGCAAGTAAAATACAAGTTGTTTTCTAAGTTTTTAAACGGCAGAACAAATTACGACCATTTTTATTTTCACAATTACAGGCTGTTAAACTCACTGAGGTTAGGAGCTTAGATGATGTAAAGCCACCCATAGCCAGCATCAGTAACACATTTCTTATTCAGCCTCAGAAATGTTCCTGCACATTGAGATGTCAGAGAACATCAGTGTTTATGCACTGGCTGCTTTCCATAATAATCAGACCCTTGGCCACTCTAGTAGAGAAGAGACCAATGCCATGTTTTTCAGACATGCTTCTCCTAGTAAACTGTGATTAGCTCTCTGCAGCACAGGACTGTGCCCTATCAAATCACAGCATGAAAACTAGATATTTAAGTCTGTATGCAAACAAGAAATACAGTGAAATTTTGTTTCTGCTCTCAATAGTCTTCCCAACTCCACAGGCATTTAATGTGCCCAGCATTTTTTTAACTACAGTAACTGCTTATCATTGATACTTTCGATACCTTCTGTTCCAATCCCATTGTTTTACACTCACCCAACTCAGTTCACAGCATTAAAGCTTTGCCTGAGTGAATGTTGATATGCTCACCATAGTGCTCTCTACACTTCTCAATTTATCCCACTCACTGTTTGCAGCTATCAGTCTTAAAATTCACAAAGACACAAATAACACAGAAGTTACTTAACCCCACAATTTCACAAATCTTAAAAGAATAACGGAATTGGTTCAGATTTGGCAAGACATTTCAGGTTCCCTTCTGCATTCTTCACCTAAAGAAAGGAAAAGATTAAGTCATCTTAACTGTATTATTAAAGCATTAACCTCCATTTTTGCCCCAAAGAAGTCAGTAATGAAAGAAGAGTCTTTCCATCCCATACACTAAGAAAATTTTCTCTAGAGTGAAACAATTTCAGACCAACAAGGATGGGAGCATGGCTACCTGAGCATCTGTGGAAGGGGACAATGTGGCATTGCCACAGCCAGTGCACAGAATGGCATGAAGGAAAGCATTTTTTAAGAAGCAACAGAGAAGCTGGCATCCAAGACCAAGCAGCTCCAAAAACCCTAACGGCATGAGCAAGTAGTGCAACTCTAGCTCAGTCCATAGGTCAGAGCACTTTGACCAGAGCAGTCTTTTAGATGCTGGTACCCCAGCTGGATCCCTGAGGTCGTGTGTTTTGCGGCTCTAATCACTCCACACTTTATCAGCACAAAGACCAATTGTTCAGTTCTGGGGTATGTAAGCCAAGTTTTGGTTGTCCAGTTCGATTATGCTTTCTATTGCTGTAATTTCTAAAATCAGCAAAAAAGGAACTGTAAGAGAAAAAATACCCTTTTACCAAGGTCATGAAGGATACAGGGTGGTGCAAAAGGAGTGCAGAACATAGTGTGTGTACAGAAGAGGGCTTTTTCTTTTGGAGCGCTCTCAGACCTCTACAGTGTACACGAATTAAGGAGCTCAGTGCTTTGCATTAACAGGCCCTAGAAAGACTGAATAATTGCCAGTGAGAATAGTAATTACTTTGGCTTGCAAATCTACATATTTCACAGACATGGAAAGGATCTGAGAGAACAAAGACCACACCATGCAGAAATGGTGAAAATACTGAGCGACTATTTTCTGTCTTGGAGGCATCTTTCCTCTTGTCTCTATTCTGCATTTGTATAAATGTTATGTATTCATAGCTAACAAAAACCATGGTCTGGGATGTAGAAAATAAAAGAAAGTCTAACACAATGCCTGTATAAAAATTACATTTAATGAAGTGCCTACTGTGGATTTATTTCCTGATGTTCTTGTCTGGTAATAAACCCACAACCTTTAGAGCACTCAGTCAAACAGAAAAATGAAACAAGGAAATTTCTTGGCTGCCATCTACTGTTCAAAACTTTTCTGTATCATATGGAAGAACAAAAACAAGAACAAACCCGAAAAGCATTCACTGCCATCTCCAGGTTTTTTCCTCCTCTTTACTATTCTTGGATAAAAACAATGTCTTTGAACTGCTGTAAGAATTCTGTGTATTTGCTCACCTTTTAATTATGACCAAGAATGAGAAACACAAAAGCTTGTAAACTTAATGACACACTAATTTAGGGAAGAACACTGTAGTATTTTTAGTATTTTCACAAAAAACTGTACTAGTTAAAAAAGTTCTACTAATTCAGTAGAGAGCGCTAGAAAGTGATTTCACTATAGAGCAGTAAGACAGCACTAGGACAGAGACTGAAAAGCAATGGGCCAGAAAGCTGTTTGCCTTCCCTGTTCTCGAGGCCTTGTGCTACCATTAGGGTAAGCCCTACAACATATTTGTTTCTCTATCTCTCTTTCTTATTTTGAGAGCTGCCCACATCTCTTTGTCCTTTTCAGGACCACTGCCCCAAAGAAGCCACTATGATCCTGCAGACCTGATGAATAAGAGAGGCTGAAACGAAAAAGTAATCACCTTCTTTACGTCCAACCTATAAGATGACTTGGAAATTAGGTTTAAATGACATAGGATGGCAGGTTTATGACAAAAGCTGAAGGGAATATCATCTGCAGTAAAGGAGAACCAGGAGTTTACTGAGAGACCTTGGACCTGCAAGGACAAAAACATCTGAAACTAGACTCCTGGTTCAGTTCTGTCACTCACTTCCAGACTTCAGTCATACGGTTATAAACTGAAGACTCATCCTAGTAAGATATAATGGGCGCCAATTAAGTGCTTCATCTGAAAGCACCTAGTAATCTTCTCTTTACCATTTTCTCCAAACCCACTGACAACAGGTCCAACAAGTTCAGGCTGCTCAGGCCCTGTCCAGTCAGGTTTTGAACAGGATGGAGATGTCAAACCTCTCTGGACAACCAGTTCCAGTATTTCACCACCCCCACCAGCCAACATGTCTCCTACTCATTCACCTGCTTGGCATGTTTAAAAACCAGTATTTCCAAGATCCCCACTCAAAAGTTCACAAGACCATACATAATTACACATATACTCATACACACATTCATAGCGTAATGAAGCTGACCACGTACTTCTAGTCTCTAGGGAACAAACAGCTCCCTCTCACACAAAAGTATCAAATGGTGAAAACAGCTTTTCAGGAATGGTTGTAGAGTATGACAACTTCAGCAACACACATCAAAAAACTGAACCTTTGTAGAAAGGTACTAACATCTAATAGTAACTTTAGCTTTCACAAAGTCTTTTCTCTACTCTTCAGTTTTCTTTAGTATTCCTCAAAGTTCAGGATGGTCTGTGGAAAAGTAATACTGATCGGGAATCAGCCTACCAGTAGTCTGACATGTACGACACTCAGTGGCTGAGGAATGCAAGCAGGTCAGGGCTTATACTGTAACAAACAGGAGAAAATGCAACAGAAAGTAAAGAAATTAAAGAAAGGAAAAAACCCCACCCTGAGAACAATAAAAAGCAAGCAGCCAGAAAGAGTGAATTATGGTTCACGCGCTGCATACCAGGTCATTTTGAAGCTTGCGGGCAGGGATGTAACTATCTGTGACCTATATTTCCAGGAAAATAATTTGGATGAACTTGGTGCTTCAACCTACCTGGTTTGAAATGGGGTAAAGAGTGGACTCCAGGCCACGTATCTTCATTTGGCGTCCCAAGTACCTGTGCACAAAAAGAGAGAGAAAAAAAAAATAAAACCACACATTGCTTTAATGGAAAAGACTTAACAAGTCATAGCATTGCATAAAACCACTCCTCTAAAGAGCTCAAAGTACTTTACAATCTAAAGTTTAAATAGGCTTAATTCTGGAAGGCAGCAGGGAAGGAAGAGGGTACAACAAGTTAAATTATTACCATGGTTTCAAGGTACCAGTGGAGTCATGTAATGGTTTTGTGTTCCTGTCAGGTTCCCTATTTAACCATTATGTTAAAGTTATTTTCCATTGACAAGTGTCAAGCTACCTGCTTATCTCAGAGCACTGATATTACAGAGGCTAGATATTTTAGCCCAGAAACAATTTAAATCCCTGTAAACTTAAATAAGCTGAACAGATACCTATTAGATACTAGGACAGAAGATTTGCACAGATGGTAACACAGATGACCAAAAACATGGCATGAACAAGAATGCACAGCGAATAGTTGTGATTTTAAGTGGATGCAGTATACATAAAAATAGTTAACTTTTAGGAAATACAGATTTTATTGACTCATGCATTATGCTTTGTTTCAGTTCACTTCAACTATTCTCCTTCTTGTAGTGTAAGTCAGAACAACTTGCAGCAGCAAAGCATTTAACACTTCTCATGTGCATCTTACATTCTCTGCTCACTTGACAAGTTCACTTCCTGTGCCTTTGGTACAAATAATAAATAAATCGAGGACCGCTTTAATTAGTTCTCCCAAACCTGTTTTTACTTCATGAGACAAAACTGTCAGTGTTTGCTTTATGTGGAGCCCAAAGGAACACCTGAAGTAGCAGCTCTAGAAATGTATTTCTGAATGAGTAGTGTAATTTGATATTTCACTAGTGGGATCTATCTTCTTACAAATTTACACTCAGTTTCTAATGAAAGTGTAGCGACTGATAAGCTCAGGCCCTGGAATAAAATGCTGATATTTTAAAGTGAAAGCATTTCACAGCAGTCTGGTGCTTGTTTTCACACTGTCATAAATGTACAAAAACCCCTGCCGGGCCTGCTTCCACCTGCACTGCAGATCTTCTGAATAAATCTTTTGGACCTGCACCTCTTGAGTCACTGTTCTATTCTGTGGTCACTGTTATATTCTGTGGTCACCTACACCAGCACAAAATAAGCACCAAGTTAGCGTGAAAATCTTTGGTCCAAGTATGTGATGGTCTGTGACACTTTAGGGCAGGCTACAACACATCTACTCCTAATCATTTGGAGCTGAAAAGATTTTTGTTGTTGTGTCTGTTGCAACATGGATTAAGAGCATTAAAGGAAGGACCATTCTAGAATACTTGTTGACTTTCTTAAGCTATGTAAACATTTGTTCATGACGATAAATTTAAGCTTAAAAAAGTTTTTAAAAGCAAGACTCAGAAGCACAAAAATTTATCTTCAACTCTGCCAGAAATGTATTTCATAAAATTTAAAAACTCGAGGCAAAAGTAAGCGATCTCTTAAACAGATGCAATTCTCATGAACAAGGTGTGCCCTATGCCTCTAAGGCCTCAAGTTTGTTAAGCAATTTACAATACTAACATGTTTCTAGTCACAGAATATTAATGCAAAGATAATTTTTCTCCACCATAAAACAGAATAAGCAAAGAATCTTATTTAGATGTAGTAAGACCAGTAGGAGGTAAAAGCAGAGCACCAAGGTGTCAGAGAAACAAAGATGACAGTATCAGTCCAATTAGGCAGTATATGTTCATGAGGTTATTTGGATATGCAAGTCCACTGATTTACTTTGTAAATATTGTTTGTGAAATGTCTTAATTGGCATGTGAATACAATAAACCTCGCCCTGCAACCCTGATTCATCACAACACCCGTATTTATTTCATTCTTGCTATTAGGGAGAGCACAATTCTCTGATTAAGACCAGAAGTAGTAGTTAAGAGACGCTGCTGACACTATGTCACTACAGCAATATGCAAACAGCTTTCACTTAGCTTGTGAATTTATCAAACTTCTGGTGCCAAGCACCTCCCAGACCAGGAGAGGGAGCCCGTGGATTAAAAACATAAGACTCTTGCATCCTCAGTTTAAACTAAGAAACATGGTTCTCAACTTTGCCACCCCTCTTAGAAAATCAAAGGAACATTCTCTCATGAAGCATTATGAATATAAGAAAATTACCCACATTTTTCTAAATGTATGTTCTTAATTGTCTCTTATTTTAGATGAGACATAGGTAGCTAAGGCACTGTGCAGATGAACATTAAAACCAGCTAACAAATTCTGAAACTTCCAGTGAAAGCTAGAATATTTATCAGACTCATTTAATGTAGAACTTGGAGCTAAGAAACAGATTATTCTGATTTTCAAAGTAACATCAGGTCCAGTAGCAGAGAGCTTCGTGGGAGACCACTTTTATAACAAAAAGTATGTGATATAATTTTTTGGTTTCACTAGTTTTCCAATCCACTTCTTTAATAATATTCCAACACATCTGCTGTTACAGTGCTTAAGAGCCAGCTACGAACAAGTTTTGTGCATTGGAGTACTCAAACCGCCTACAGTATTTATACCTTCTGTCAAGCATAGCAGTCAGGCTAAAAACAACTAGGCTCTTCTATCATCTGTATGCCTACCATTTTTAGGTAGGAGCACTTGGTGGTTCAAGGAAGAATCCAGACACTGTATTTGTTCATTGTACAAAACTATAAAAATCATCCTTTTTCCATACAATTTTTAAGATGCACAATACAGAAATTCACAATATCTGACTATCAATCACAAACAAGGAGAAGGCAGCAGTGAAACAGTTGTGGTTCTGGAGAAGATGAAACAGTCACCGCCCACAGGTATGTCAACGTGAAGTGATTTGTAAGCATCACCTTGCAAATGATACTTCTAAGAAGCACTCAATCCCATTTTGATGAGGTGGGATTAGGCAACTCAAAGCAATGAGTTTTGACACCTGCTATAAACAAAGTGAAGTGGACTTCACATACAACACCACAGTGGAGAAGTATCTGCCTTGTTTTGCAGCTTACAAATGAGAATTAAGGGACCAACATGGAAAACGAAAGCGGGGCAGGAAGGGAGAACCCAACAGTCTTCTGGTTTTACTCCAAAAACACTGTTCCTTAGCATTTAAGGGTGGTTATCCAGACCAAACCATTGGCAACATCTTGGCACCACAGAAAGGCATCTAAATGATGGGCTGTAGCAAACCACTGGTTACCCAGCCAGTGCTGGAGAGCAAACCTGACCTTACAGCAATGACTGGTGAAAGCAGAAGACAGAGAAGACAACAACCATTAACACCAGGACCCGATACTTTACGGTTGACCTCCTAGCCCCAATTATCCTATCAGGGCCCACCACTTCTGATCCCAAGCCTCCGTCTCTTCTACATTTTAACACTTTTTCTTTCCATTTCAAGTTTCAAAAGCACAGAAATAACCACCACTGTCACAGCAATCGATCCCCAACTTAATATTGGAAGTGTTTTTATTTACCATTGAGAATTATTACAAAAAATAAGACTAACTTGTTTGCTTACTCTACTGATAATTTGCTTCTCAGTGAGGTAAACATTCAACTTGCATGGTTTGATATACTATTTTTTAATTTAATTACTAACAATTGAATATTCTACAATTCTCAAGTTTGCAATGGATTTAGTGTTTTCCAGGGGCCAGGATGGTTATGGTTTCTGTAAAGAAAACTTCAAAACCTATTAGGGTTTTGCTATTCTACACTACATAAAATTGTAACATAAAACACTCTGAGCTCTTTTATTCTCTAACAAATGAGATAAAATGACCTTCTCATTTTAAACTTGCTGTTCAAAATCAGGATCAGACTCTAATCTCATTTGTATGGTGAGAAATTTATACAAAAATAACAGACTTGCAATACATCAGCGTACTGAGGGCCAAACACCCTCACTGCCAGTTGACATCATGGTTAGTTTGGCAGAAAGTTATGAAAACAGAATCTGCTGTTCAAATCTCCATATACAAGTATAATGTAGAAAGATTGCCCAGGAAACACAACACAAATATATTAAAGTCTATTTTATATTAAAGAATTAAGGGAATACAAGAAAAAGCTTTTTGCTTTTTTGCATCTGATTTTACAGAGTCATAATTCTCCTAATTGATGTGCTCCCTGGCACCCACAGGATTCATTATTTTACCATGAGCATTACACCACTCTATCGACGCCATTAGTCACGCTGTCCTGTATTCTGCTTTGAATGCAAAAATGTTCCCTATTACTGCCATGTAATAAGGTCATTCTGGGTAACAAGTTGTCCAGAGAAGTCACACAAATCTCCTGTGAAATGACCAGCAGTGCAAATCTTTC
>NW_010172319.1:0-9857 GCF_000695765.1 Mesitornis unicolor | reverse complement strand
TTCCCAGGTGCTGGCATAATTAATAAAGAACAAGCATTTCTATTTATGCTACAACTTTTGAATATATAAAGCCAAATATTACCGAAATAATGCTTTAACCCTTGTTAGATCAGATGATGCTCAAGAAAGGCAGTGGTCTGGACTTCAACAAGACAAAGAAGATGCAGGCAGTGGTATTATTCAGGAGTTTGCAGCAACAGAGCAAACTGAAGAACAAGATCAGGATGCAAATGAGCTGCCTTTCCTTAGACAACATTTATGAAAAGCAGGCTAAGCAATTTGCTGACTTTTCAAGTTTTTTCACATTAGGTCAACTTGATGAATAAACAAGGTTCGGTCAAAAAAATGTCAGGAGAGTGAATCTTCTTTTTTTTCTTTTTCCTCCCTTTAATAAAAAGAGGTGTTTGCTGAGAAATGCCCTAGAATTTTAAATAGGAAAAGTTACAAGCTGTATGTAAAAATGTTTTCTCTATTTCTCCTTCTAAGGATTATCAGGATTTCTGTTCCAGTCTTCCTATTTGCTGGGTAAAACATACTGCATTTAGTGAGTCCTTGGCTGTGATGTACCACGGGAGACTACAGCTGTCTGAGGAACTGAACTTAATAAGAGAAAGAGAATAAGCAATGCAGAACCATTTCCAAACCAGTGATCTTTCTCTTTTGAGTGAAATTTGAAAATTTCACGTTCTATTTTTCAACAAAAATTTGCTACATTCTTCCAAAACATACATTTCTAATGAAGCTTTCAACTTAAGTCAAAAATCTAAGAGATCCTTTCCTTTTTGTTAGAGGAAATACATTCCTACTTAAGATTTGGCTCTTGAGAAACAGTGCGAGTTCCAGGGTTTTGCTACAGCAGCTCCATCATTCCCAGAGCCACCTGTGAACATGGAATGGTCCCATCTGGTCTGGAAGAGAAACAGCTTCTGTGATCTCTCTCTTGAAGTCTGTCCTGGTGCTAAGCCATTTGCCCAGATGATCCAATCACTGCTGCATTCCCCTCCCAAGGATACACTGTTAGGTAGATCTTAAACCCATCTTCCACAATCAGGGAAAGTACCACCTGAAAATGTCAGTGAGCGCAAAGTATGTGTAGCAATGAAGATCAAAAGAGGAACTTCATCTTTCAGCTTAGCATTTGGTCTAACAGGTTAAAATAAAAATCAGCAACTATTTGTGCATTATGCATGCTGACTCAGAGTCTGCTGACTGACAACTGCAGCAAGGCTTCCTGCGACTCTGCTAGGCACAACGGATGACAGCTGAGTGTCAGGTTTAATACTCAAAAGATAGAGACAGAAATGGCATTGCCTCAATACCAGTCTTTTCTTCAACAGCAGCAGTTCAATTTCCGTAAAGGAACAATAAATCCATCAGTTTGTGTAATGCACTTATGCATTTGTTAGAGTGAGGCTGAATACATTTTCGCTTTGGGAAAGTTGTGGATGTTCCAGGGTTCCCACTTGCAATAGAAAAAGTCACCTCAATTTTTGCTACAGAAACTATGTCTATCAGTTAAGATGGTAACAATATATTTGGATTCATGAAAAACAAAGACCATATGTCTATTCATTGTCCTTGAGATTTAAAACATCCAAGCCTTATTTCATTAAATGAATGGCAAAAAATATACATAGTTCCTAAACCAGGAATCCACATCAATTCGAAGTTAAAACAACTGAGACTGTGCGAACGAGGCAGTCTCCTCCCGTGTGGAAAACACAAGGCCTTGTTCAGAGCCTGAGAACTGTATTTTAGTAAAAATTATTTTTCTTACATAAGAGGAAACTCCTGCTGTATTTTTTCAGTCAACTGTCACCAAAATATCCCTTCATTATTCCTATACATCTAAGAAAGAAAACACCAGCAAAACAGAGATGCAATGTATTAAGCACAGAAAATAAGGTAATGTAACTTGCATTATTCTTCTTCAGAACAAAAGGGTTAAGCAAGAGCCCGTAACTCTTTACAGACAAAATCAGACTTTCAAATTCTTATCCTCAGTTTTATGTATAACACAGGTTGTATTTTTTGCTTCCTTATGTCCCTGTAAATGCTGTCAAAGTCATACAAAAATCTTGCAGTGGTGATGTGTGGTAAAAGGAAAAAGAAATTCAACAGCCACCATTTTATATGCATAATGTTAATGTGTAGAATACGTATAATGTGATCTGCATTCATTCAGAACATTAAATCAGAATTACAGATTTAAGAGAAAACAAGTCGGGTTAGAACACAAGCTGACTGCAGTTATTTCTTTTGCAAGTTATTTTATTAAAAATCTAAGCATTGTCTTAAAAGAAAAAAAAAAAGCAAGGTATTAAATGCTTTCCAGAGCTCTAAGAAGTGCCTGCTACACAGACAATGAGTACAGGACACAACAGTAACAAAAAAGAGAGAAGGCACCTCCTCACCAATCCCATAAGCTTGTTTCTGCATACATAAAGTGATGCTGTTTTGTGAAAAAACAGAAGTTACTGATGCTTACTCTCTACGGTAAAAAAAGAAGCAGTAAGATCCAAATGAGGTCCACCTACAGTAAAATGCTGACTCTTTTAGCCATCAAGTAGAATATCATCATTCCATTATACGTGTGTAATAAAACCACTTGCTTTGAGCATAAGGAGTGGATTATGATGAACCTGGCTTGGAAAACATTTAGGTAATGTGCCAGTGCGGATGAACGAAGCAAAACATGAAATTACTATCAACATTCATACAAAATTTTAACAACACATATTAATTTTAAAAAATCAAGTTCAACTAATATTTGTGCTTTAGCTCTGTCAAGGATGAAAAACGAGGTACTTGAAACAGTAAAGGACCCAACTGTTCTTAGCATCTTTTCCCCATACAGGCAAAATACAAAGAAGTCTCTTCACAAAATCTTTTTAATATGTAATTTTTCCAACCTTACTATGTCTATATAAATGATATTTGAGTAGCTGCCCGCATCAGGAAGTTAAATTTATCACAACACTGTTTCCATGCTGTTTGTGCCACAAGTAAACAAACTCATCATTCTCTCCATACTCGTGCTGAGCACAGCTAACTTTTTGGGGAACCCTGGCAGAGACACCACTGCAACTGTGCTAACAGGAGGAAGACAACGGGCACTGGAGACTCCATAAAGATGCTTGCCCGCCTTCACAGAGTCAGACTCTGCCTACTCTCTCTGCACAAGCTGAGCGCAACAGCTGGGGGGAGGAGGAGGAGGAGGAGAAGAAGGCACAGAGCAGGCATCACCGCAGATCATCACTGGAAACCATCAGGACAGGATTATAATAAATCAAATCTCCAGCCTTACATCAAAGCACTACAGAGGTTTGATATGCCAGTTTTCTGAACTGCTCAGTCAGGGGAGAGTTGTTTATTTCGAAAAGGACCTACTAAATACATACTTCACTTTTAATCACAGAAACAGCTCTGTCAATGAGATGACTTTTAGCAACTAATTCTGTCTATAATCTGATTTGAATTGGAAATAGAGCAAAACCAGAGTAAAATAATCTAAATTTTGCAATGAGAAAAAAAGCAAGTGTGAAATAACTTGTGCTGGGCCATAGCATCCTCTTCCTACAGATAATCAGAACATCTCATCGTAACACCCGATGTTAGTAACTTGCAACTTTCATAGAAGTTCACACGGTGGGAGAAACTGTGTTTTTATTTAGTGATTCTTACTAAAATATTTCTGTGAGTGAGATGAGTGCTAAAAACAGTAAGAAAACAGGATTTGGCAAATATATTTTGAAAACAGAGGGGGTCTATACAGAGAGAGGATCTGAGATTAGCAGCAAAAGGAAAAAAAGGCAAACTCCTGACAGAGAGTGCACTTAACCTCAAACCAGTGTAACCATGCATCAATTTAGCCAGTTACAAGTTAATTAAAAAACATAGTACATGTTGAAAGGAGACACTATTTAGCTCTAAAGTGAAAAGAGTGCTCCTCTGTGAAGGATGCTCCATGCTAAAGCGACTGAAGCAGCAGAACTGAGAACCTGTCCCTCCAGCTTTCCCAGCCACCTGTGCTGAGTCTCCTTCCATGAGCAAACAGACCCATCCTCAGAATAAAGAAAATTCTGACACTAAACTAGACTTAATGTCTCTCACATCTGTTTTGGAGCTGCAGAAACTATAAAACACCTCAACAGGATGAAACTGATCCTCAGTGAGGAGTATTTGAAAGCATTTGCAGACCTTGAAGCTATGGATCAAGTAAAGACTGGGAAGAAAACTCAAGCAGAAGACTACAGCGGACCTCAACAGATATCTCTCTCTTTCTTCCAAGGAGGCCAAGTTTACTCTCCTGGCATTGCCAGAGCTTGTGAGCTCTCAAATAAGGTTACAGAGAGGGAATGATTTCACTAAGGAAGATCTTGGTGGTAATACATGCGAAGAAGCAGCTGATGATGATTTCTGTGCTGGAAGGTCTCTTCGTTACCATTTGGGAACAAACAGAACAGTTTCCCTCACTATGAAGGAAAAGGAAGACAGGAATTTTCTGTCAGAAGGACCCCCTGGCTCACAAGTCATGCTTGTTTACAATTTAAAATCTGATCTGGTTTACTCTGCACAGAAAGGTACTCTACATTTCAGATTTCCTATCCTGTTTGTGCTGTAAATCCTTTGGAATAACCCACCAGAGAGTCTTCTCCTAAATAGGCTCTTTAAAGATTTATTTCAAGTATTTTTACTGATTTTTTTCTTTAAACCAAAGAAGGGAGGAAAAGAAAAAGCCAAAAGCCCATCTGAAGCTTTTATGAAATGTACTTCCACAAGCCCTGCTGTGCTGGCTCAGCAGCTGGCTCATCTGAATTCCAGGTATGCACTACACAGGGCTTTTTTGGAAACACTGGCTTATTAGAAAAGCAATGCTGGTTTTGGATCATAAAGCTGGCTTTATGGTCTTTTTGAAGACCATAAAACTGGCTCAGTTAACACATACAAATTTCTACCAAGTGTCACAGTATCCAATCTCATTGGCACGGGGAAAGCTACACCATTGCATGATGATACTTAAGGGCTTAAAGTTGCCATTCAGCTGGAGAGCTTATTTAAATAATTAACAGACCAAATTTATGCCTCTCCCTATGAATCATCATAAAAATAGCAAGGAAAACATTTTCATTTATAATAAAATTATGTTCCTTCACTATACCATCATTTAACTGGAACTATTTGAACAAGCCAACATCTCATTTGGGATCACATTCATTCCTGATAAGGATCATTACTGCACCAGAACCTGACCCAATGGTTTTCACAGAAACCAATCCACGTTTTCCCAGAGCAAACCCCCACTCTGAAGCAGTGAAGTGCACTGTGCTCCTCGGTTGCTGGAAACCCTCTGTCTCTGGCCTGGTGCCCAGACACAACACATCAGAGGAGTGAGCGTGGTTTGCAGTGACACCACACCAGGACTCGCCACTCCTTGCGCACAAGGCACAGCATACGCACGGCACAAAAGCAGCTCAGGATATGTGCCGCTTACGTGACAGAAATACCAAAATAAAAAGCTGTTGTACTAAGGCAGATAGAATAATATAGCTGGGTCAACAGAGCTGCTGAGCTCACTGTCTGGAGAAAAAAACAATATCATGAAAATTCTTTTTCTCACCTAAAAATCCTAGGGAGGTAACATATAACCGAGACCTACATATTAAGCTTGGTGTTCAGCATCACAGAACACCATGATACTAGAATGCAATCAGATCACCCAGAAGTTTGCCAACCTCTTATTTTGCCAGCTAAGGTCTTGATCTTGTAATAATCTCAATTTTGAATAGATTCGTGCAGCCACATGGAGCCCAGTGAAGCAGTGGATATTTTGTCAAGTTTTTTTTAAGAGACCATTTGTTCAATCTGCAGTAGATGAAGGCAGCCAGTCATGCTGCTATTTGAAGAATGTGCGGGTCCAGGTGTTACAATATTTCTGAAACAGTGAGCGCAATAATAATGAGCTCCAATTGTGTTGGGTATGTGATGGATTTAAGAGCACTCTTCCTGGATATCTAAATATCCTGCTGATTCCTACACTGAGCCTTATCAGAATTCCCAAACCAAATAACCTCTAAAAATGTCTAGCCTTATCACTAAAACTCCATTTCAAGTGATTCAGTTTCAAGTGTGCCTCCTACAACAAACCACAGCATGATGCTTGGTGTATTCATTCCAAACAGCAGTATTTTGCTGCTAAAAAAGCAAGAGTTTTATACTTCTGACTGTCCTTCTGAATCATAGGAACAGAACAAGCAAGCAGAATGAATAATGGAAGTCTCTAATATAGAAATTTATTTTTATTCTAAAACTGGGGGAAATGTCAGCCCATTTCTGATAGAGAGACACTGGCTACAAAAGCAGCCAAGACATTTTAAGTGGGGTCGGGGCAGAATCCCAGGGAGATACTTATTCTCATCCAGCAGACAGTAAGATCAATAGGGTGGCTGTGGTTGAACAGAACCCGAACCGTCCACCACAGCATAGTGAACTAGCACACCTCACTCCAGAGCACTTTAGAAGTTTCCAGCAAATTCTTCACTAGAGCATCTACCCATTCTCTTGACACCTTTTTTACACATTTCCTTGTAAGTCCAGTAAGAGGGATGGCTTCATTTTTCTGATGCCACGAGGTACATGCCAAAATGTAGAGATTGGAAGTAGGTTTTGAAAAAGTGCCAAATTTTGAGACGCTCAAATTTTCTGAAAATCAGAAACTGTGTCATTTAACCATTTACTGCTCATTTGGCAGCTGTGGCTTTAACAGTCAGCTGGCAGGTGGTCTAAGACTTCTCATTTTGCTTATTTAAATGAAGGTAAAAGCAGGTGTTGCTCAACTGGAAGAGGCAGCTGCACTTCCAGCTCCAGTGAACCCACTTGTCTGCTTTGACATTAGTGCACTCAGTAACTTTGCCTGTGACTTCTGAGCTCTCAAAAACACCATCCAGGAAGGATTAGGGAGTAGTCGTCTCCTGTCTCCATCTAAACTTGCTCTAAGCCACAAGCAGGGCAGCTGCAGTGGCAGTCCTTGCTCTCTGCAGCCCCACTTTGGGACAAAAGGGAACTACTTCCCTAGAGCTGCTGGAACTATTCCTCTCTACTCACTGGAGAAGGGAGCTGCAGGGACTGGGCAGAATTTGGAGAACATCCTGCCTACGGTTCCAGAAGGAATTGAGGGGGCTTGCACTGAAACAATTCGTGATGAAGTGTGAATGAAGGCAAATCCTCAGAAGATTTGAGCTGCTAAGACCTGCATACCAGGATCCACTCTTCTTCAAAAAAACAGAACAAAACAAAAAACCAGAAGGGGAAATGGATAAAAAAATAAATATGATATGCAAACACAGAAAATTTGCACAGACACATGACAAAGAGCTTCAGTGCTGCTAGTTATCAGTAATGATGGAGAGGAAGAGAAAGACTGGAGTTAACAGTTTCTAATCCCCCTTCCCCAATACATCAGAGTCCACAGAAATGCATGGTCCAAGATATTAATGACACGAAGGCTGAAAAATGATGGGGGATCAGGTACAAGAACAGTAAAATGAATACATTTATTCTTTAACATGAGCAACACTGCTATTACAAGGCAAACTGTAACATTTCAGAGGTAAATTTTAAAGATCTCAATGAATTAGTAGAAAGGTAGATGTTACACCAGTGAAACAAGGGTAACTAACTACGCAAGTTATCAGAGAGACAAATCAACCTCTCAGCAGTGTCAGCACAGCTGATCTCTCGGGCTATGTGAGGAATGCAGATGAGCAGCACGATGTCATCATTAAGCTAGTTAAAAGGCTGCAACACAACAAAACCATAAAAGCTTTAACAAGAGTAAGATAATATAAAGCAAAAGTGGTAGGAAGCTGCATTGAAAGTACACTTTACTGAAAGTAAATGAAGGCCAAATGAAGGCCTATTTCTCTACCAAGAAATAGGTGTTTCACTATCCTTAGTTTTCAGCCATGTTCACTGGTCCAAAAATTATTGGGTTTTTTAATGGAACAGGGTACTGCAAAGATTTCGTGAAAAGCTCCATAAAAGATACAAAAGCGGATTTGGCCAGGCTACAGTTATTACCCTGCTTTGAACTGCTGAGCAGCTGATCAAGTGATACGATGCAGTGAGGTCAACAGGACCTCCACTCTGCCCCTCGCTGTACAAGAGAAAGGAGCAACAGTGGCACACTCTTCAGCATAGCAATGTTATTAACCAAGTATCTCAGTCTTCAGACCAAAGCAAAACTATACCAAAAACACCCAGGACCCCCAACATCCAAATTATTAAGACTTCCTTTTATGCAATTAGGGCAACATGTTGTATGGATGCACACCAAGATGAGACACGAAGGATAACTAACGCATTGACAAAATCCCTTGCTGCATTCCCTCTGATTTTACTGAAGGGCCAAGTTCAGAGATAAACAATTTATGCAACTTTTCATTCTCTTATGAGAAAAGCACAATTACCAGCTATTGTAAAACAAATACATTCACGATACACAGCAAAAAACCCCACAAATATAATATGTTCTAAGATGAAAATGAGTTATAATGCAAATAATTCCTTTTTGTAAATGGGAAGTAACTGCAGAATATTTTTAAATAGCTTTAAAAGCAACTGAGCAAGAGTTATTATAAAACAATAAATCTCCCTTTATGACACAGTAAAGTTTAATCAAATTGAAACTTTACAAGGTCAACTGATTTTTCACCCACCAAAAGATATAGACATCCAATGGTAAACTTTGATTACAATAAGTAGATGCCTAAAAATTTCCTTTGATTTCTTCTCTGGATATAATCATCCCCAGGGCAGTCATATTTATGTAAAAACATACCCATTGCACCAGACTCACTGTTAAGAATTCACTTTATGCTGTTCTGCTCCATCACTGACAGGTTTGAGAGTTTGCACCACGGCCATTAGGATCACCTTGTGTCCCGAAAAAGCCCTGTGAAGAATTCTCATAATGTTCTCACAAAATACATTAGTAGCTCTCTCCGATGTACTCGGAAACAGGCCTCAATTGCCAGAAATACCGCTACACAGTGAGGTACACGCACTTTCTAAAGACAGTGAACATGGGACATTTCTCATCCTGCAACCGACAGCTGGAGAATCCAGGTTTGCTGTGGCCTCCAAGTTATTTTAAATGGAGCACTCAGAAGAATGGGGAAAGAAGGAACAAAGCAACCAAAATTGAACATATCATGTACTTCAAAACTGGCTCTATTTATTTCATACTCTGGCAGTTGAGCATACCTACTGCATTAAGATCTTAGTCAGGTAATTCTCCTACTCTGAGGTCCTGCGTGAGACCTCTTTTTCTGGACATCTTCTTACGAAATAGAATATGTTCCATTTCTGTAGCCTTTCTTCATTCCCTTTCCTACTTACTAATACCGATTTTGTCCAGTACTTTTCAAGGCAGTTTCAAATCAATGCAGCTTTTTTACTGTTGGTTACTTTTATCTTATAATAAAAAGACAGTAGTAACAACAACAACAACAACAACTAGAATAAAAAATTCCAGGGAGATGTGTGCCTTCTGATTTTCTTTTCTCTGTGCAAGTCACATAAGTAATGGCAACACATAAACAGTGGACACAGAAGTTGTGTGACAGCATTTTTATAGGCATATTTAAAACTCAAATGAGATTATACAAAGTTTTCAACATATATCAAATTAAATGCCCAAATTAAGTAACCACAGCCATTTAATGAACTAGAAAAGCAGCTGTCCTAATCAAGGTGGATTAATGTTAGCCCTTGAAAACATGAAACCTCTTGAAATCACTCAGCTTATCTGAAAATTTACATTTAGCTTTGTTGCGAAAACGGGGAGAATAAATCCG
>NW_010172318.1:2332-2564 GCF_000695765.1 Mesitornis unicolor | reverse complement strand
CTCTGTTTTCCATTCCCTTTTCTTTCCTCTCCTCTCTCCTCCTCTCTTCCCTGCTCTTCTTCTCCCCTTACCCCTTTTCGTCTCCTCTGTTTTCCATTCCCTTTTCTTTCCTCTCCTCTCTCCTCCTCTCTTCCCTGCTCTTCTTCTCCCCTTACCCCTTTTCGTCTCTCTGTTTCTTCCTTCCTTCCTTCCTTCCTTCCCTTCTTCTCTTCCTCTTCTTCCTCCCTCTTCT
>NW_010172318.1:682-2271 GCF_000695765.1 Mesitornis unicolor | reverse complement strand
TTTAATATTTCTGCTGAAACAAGCTTAATTGAACAGGTTCTCTTAAATAAAACAGAACATTTTAATCATTATTTTCTCCAGCTACAGGGAATCTATCTACAAGGAGGCTAGAATCTTCTTTTTCCTCTACAGATTTAGCCGACTTACATGGATTCCAGTCTGTTTTTAACCAGAAATGGTTTTTTACATTGTTTTCCATTTTCATTTGATTCTATAAATGGAAAAAGAAATTGGTGATTAAACACAAAAAATGTAATGGCAGAATATTAAAAAAATATTATTAATCTGTAGAATTTAGCAGAGGATTTATATCCCTTTTTATGGGGAAAAATATAAATTAGTATATAACAAACCATTCAGTGACTGCAACTGATAACCAATCTGATTTTTTTTCTCAACCAGATGATAGAAATTTTACAATATGTTATAATAATCTTTTCAGCTGCTCAATGATTATTCAGAGGGAAAAAGATGATGTGCAATACTTCAAACTTATAAAAAGATACTAGCTGTAAAAGATGTCTTCTATTTCAGTAGTTATGAAAGCTCTGATGAGTCCATCAATTTTTTTTTTCATAAAGGTGTATAATTCTACTTGTATGCAACACTTCATTTAAATAAATGTTGGACCAGACTTTTCTCTTTACCTTTTTTTTTTTTAAAATAGATACATTCTAACTGCCCAAGGTAAATGAAAGAATATAAAACTGGTTTCATTAAGATAATACCTTCCCATGAACTCACCAGGTCTGGCTAGGAGAAAGCTCCAGATCATAAAATGTTTCATGTGTTGGAAATTAGTTTATTTCACATTTGAATGAAATCCAGAATTTTACATTTCTAAAGAAAATTAATCTGAAACAGCAGGCACAGCTGCAAGGTTTTGCATTGTTGATACATTCACAAGTTCAAATTGAATTGTGAATATTTTCAGACTATGATTCAAGAAATAAATGAGCCAGCTAATACATCCCAACAATTAAAACAGGTTCTCAACAGCGGACATTCTCTATGTAGAATGTCCCCCACAAACTGCTACATTTAGATAAAGTGATCATTATCAAGATTACAGTAACACCTTGCCATGTTTTCCACATGCCAGAAAATTTTTAGATGAAGAATGATCAATGTGCTAATACAAATAAATTAAATGAGTAGATAAGGTGGGTTTATTTCATGAAGTTCTGGAGATTTTATGGCAAAATGTGCTGCCTTCATTGAGTCATTCTGTAACCCACAGAGTTACCAAAACAATGCACTTAGAGTATCATTAGTGCACAATGACTGTACAACACGGTTACTGTATCATTAGTGCACAATGAGTGTACAACATGTTTACTGCTTCTACTGTGATGTGGAGCACCAGTAAAGCAAAATTTAACAAACAGGGTAATAAGGAAAGGCCGAAAAGAAAACTATTAGCATGCTGTGAAAAAGTGCTATGAAATGGTAAAGCTAATATCTGTAGAACTGTGTGAAGACAATGTATCTGGGAAAAAAGGAAACTTGTTCTTATGAATAAAACATCATCTGAATGCGTAAAATATTGAGACTATGAGAAACTAGAATACTTTGGATTCAGAAACATA
>NW_010172318.1:0-625 GCF_000695765.1 Mesitornis unicolor | reverse complement strand
TTGGGGACGAGTGGCTGGAAAGCTGCCAGGCAGAAAAGGACCTGGGGGTGCTGGTGGACAGCAGGATGACCATGAGCCAGCTCAAAAAAACTCATGGGCTGAGATAAAGACCTTTTTAATTAGTACAGCAAAACCAGTGCCCAGAAACAAAGCAAAATAAAGACTTCTTTAATTAATTCCCACCAACAGTCATTTCCAGGAAAGCAGGGCTCCATCCTGCAGTTACTTGGGAAGACAAAGGTTGTAACCCTGAACATCCCCCCTTCCTCCGTCTTTCCCCAGCTTTTTTTGTTGAGCACATCATATGGTGTGGGATATCCTGGCAGCTGTCGCAGCTGTGTTCCCTCCCAGACTCTGTGCACTCCCAGCTACTCAATGTCTGAGCAGTGTGAGACACAGAGAAGGCCCTGACACTGTGCAAGCACTGCTCAGCAGTATCCAAAACATCGGTGCTTTATTACAAGTCTTCTGATCAGAAATCCAAAACATAGCTCAGCATGAGCTACCATGAGGGAATCTTTCTAGCAACGACTCCTGCCAGAGTAGAGAATGAACAGGTAGAGCAAAATAGTGTCTGGATGACCTGCTGGACTACCTAATTTATCATATTCCCTTTAGAAAGCAT
>NW_010172317.1:23225-30756 GCF_000695765.1 Mesitornis unicolor | reverse complement strand
TACACACACACACACACACACACATATAGAAATGACCCATTTCACAGTTTCACAGTGCTTCAGTTGTCTTCCTGTCTGGTTATCCCAGAAACTTAGGAGTTTCTGGGAAAGCTATCCCAGAAACAATAAGTTTACACCACCTTGTGTAGTCATTAACTGTTCCAGCATGCAGAATTCTGAATGACCTATAAGAATTTAAAAATGATTAGCATGAAACAATCCAACACAAAAGCCAAACCAATTGATCTTTACAGCAGTGTTTCCAATAGCTAACTCCAATTGTTTTGCTAGTAACATGCAACAGCCATTCTCAGATTGAAAAGAACACGTTGATTTAAGAGCAAGTTTAATAGTTCACCTGAAACTTATGTTCACAAACACACACACATCTGTAAAGCAGCATATTCATTTGTAACATACCTGCTTGTTGTGGTATTAGCATCAAGCTCAGTCTTTTTTTTTTTGTTGGCGACTCCATTTGGTGTCTTCACAGATGACTTTGTTTTCACTGTTGTAAAGTAAATTCAAGGTTAATTACAGGGGGAAATGCATTGCATAAGTACTGAAAAGCTATCATTGAAAATAATTGAAAAATATTACTGAAAATGGCATAGATGCTGAACTTGTAAAACTTACCATTTTCTATGGCTATGAGTTGATCATAAAATAAAGCTAACAGAGGAGAAATGTAATATTCTTATCTCAAGTCAATATTCATTGACAGGGGAAGAAAGTGACTCATCAGTCTATAGTAAACTTCCTTTAAAGCTTCCTAGGCTGGTTTTCAGTGTATAGGCAGCCTGGGACACATCAGAAGGGGACTTTTAAAAAAAAGAATAATAATAAAAAAAAAATTACCAGTCTGCTTTTTCCCTTCCTCTACCAGTTTCTCCTCTTTGGGTTCCTCTGGCTGCTCCCCGGCAGTCTGGATATCAATGCTCGAGTTTGCTGACTTGCTGGAAGTTCCTGCCACAGTCACTAAGGAGGGAGATTCCTTCCCTGTGGTTTTCTTCAACGGTTTTGTTTTGATCTGGACACTTGAGGTTACTGTCAGCACTTTAGGCCTGGCACCTGCAGTTTTTCCTTCATGGTTCTTTAGTCCTTTGCCACTTCCTGAATTTTTTTGTCCACTTGCAGATGATGTTTTCTCTACATCTTGCTTGGTAAGCACGCTTTCAGCCTTCACATTTCCATTATTTTCTATTTTTGTCTTTATAACAGCTCTAGCCTTTGGTGAAGCAGCTTTTTCCCCAGGTTTTGAATCCTTAGTAATCTTGGAAACTATTTTTTTGCCATCTTTCCCCTTTACATCCTCATGCTTTGAAGCCTTATTAACAGTGTTTCTATTGGTGCTTGATGTATGTCCAGATGCTCCTAATCCATCAGATTTCATTTTATCCTGATTAGTGGAAGAACCTCTCCAGCAATCTTTCTTGTTGTGTTCTGTCCAGGAAGTATTCTTTGTACCAGCAGATCCAGTACTAGATTTGTTTAGCTAGAAAAAAAAAGGCATCAAGAGAAAAAAACCAAAAAAACCAACCAACCAAACATAACAAAACCAAAACCCAAAAAAAAGAAGCCATTTTTAATACCAAATTATCCATAATCTTCCATTTCTTTTTAAGCAGTACATGAATCTAAAACAACAAGATTCAGCATAGAAATTAAAAAAAATATTAAAAATTAGCTGACATTGCTGGCTTTCAAAGATTTAAAAGTACCAGAAATAACTAGAGTGCCTAGGAAATCTCATGTGAAATACCACTCACTCTCTATAGAGGATATAGACATGTCTAAGTGTCTGAGTGATGGATAAGTGACAATATTAATTAATTCAGTAAAGATACATACTGGAACATGGAGAATTAAATCCAGGAAATGGAATCTTTATGGTAGCAGTGTCACTGCAATGTGTCAAGACCATCAAGTAATGTGGAACCTATACTATTTTTCTACCAAAGAGCGACATAGGTTTGAGCATGAGTGTCAACAGAAGACTCGATGAGGGCACTAAAAATGTTTTTTCAGGGCAGGGAGTGTAGCAGACCGAGTGCTGCGGTGGCTTGTGATAACAGCAGAGATTCATTAGCTCAGTAGCAAACCATTTGCTCTGGGAAACAGATCAGTTTCATGACATAGCTACGGGGGAATGTGAGATTCTGAATGCAAATTCCTGTCTTTTATTTGAGCTTATCTGTTTGAAAATGTAGCAGAGCATAGGCTGAGTCCTAAGATGTTCCCAGTAATGGACATTACTGATTGTGCAGAAATAACAGTTCACAGAAATGACACGTTTTTCAAAAGCAAGTTCCATCAAATAATGTGAAAAATTAATATTTTATTTAAAGCACACACTGAAAATAGTTTTGTTTGATTTGGATATAAATGTTTACCTGAGAACTAGTGAATACAGGCTTTTTGCCAAGTCTTCGGTCATCACCCTTGTCAAATGCAGCTGTAAAAAGAACAAGTAATTTCTTTACTATTTAGCAAGAAAGAAGAGAGGCAGAAACCAATTCAGCCTACTCAGTTAACATCATCCGAAATCAGAAAGCAGTTCTTTGGATCCTGCAATTACTGACAGGTGACATGGCAAATGTTAAGTGGAAATACATGGGTTTATGCTCAGAACAAAAAAGGTGGTGTCTGTGATGAGGTCACATGGCCATAAGCAAGTGACTGAACTCTCCTGTTTGCCCATTTCCATGGTAAGACACTTTTGCTTCTCCCAGCTCAGCTCACTTAAAGCTCGCAGTGCACTGAGACCTTTAAAAGTGTACACAGTTTACAAGAAAGAGACCTCCAAATTTAGAGCACTAATGAATTTTAAGTGATGTAATTTATAGATTATTTATTAATACTACTTAAAGAGATGAATTACATTCAGGTAAATTCTATTAGTTTTCAAAAGCAGTAAAGCCAAAGTATCTAGATGTACACAGTAAGATCATAGTGCCTTTTTAGAGAGCATGCAGCGCAATGTCATGAGAGTTATCCCTGTGATTGTCATGTGGGATTTTCAGGCAGTGAATGCCTTCTCTTTTTTTTTTTTTGCCTGCTCTGCTCCGGGAGGGAAGCTTTTTTCAATAAAGCCTTTAAATCAATTGTGCTTGCAGAATACAAAAAGGATATTTATAGACACTGTCCAGACCCACAGTCGATAAGGTTTCATTTTTGTTTGTAGTAATGTTTCAGAGGAAAAAAGCTTTTGCAAAATATGGGTTTAAAAAAATTTAAGCATTCAGTGCCTCATGTTCTGACATACTGTTTATACATACCAAAAAAAAAAAAAAATGTATCTGTGTATAACACAAACAAAAATTCTGCTGAATTCTTACTGAAGATACTAAAGATTATTTGATATAGGTCTGTAAAAATCACACAAAAGGTATGCTGAAAATGGCACCCCAGGGATCTAATCCTTTTTCTAGCAATGACTCTGCACATTAATACATACCAATATATTAAGACAAAATCCATATAAACTTGTGCCTAAGAAAACACAAGACATATTGTAAATGAAAAATACCACAGTATCATCTGTCTTCTTTTGGCATTTTTTCTCCTCTATTATAGCATTCTAATTCGATATAGGGTAAATGTCTAGAAGATAAACCACTACCAGAAATCTTTAAGGTAAAAGTTGATTTAAGTTTTCCAAGACATTTTTCACCTGAAAATTAAAATTTTTCTACAACAATCGTGTGATTGCTTTGCCTAAAATTAAAACCAGATCATTTATGCAAACACTGCAGCCTGTTTACATATAAAATGTATGCTAGGTCTGAGTAATAATTTAATCTAAAAGAAAACAGAACAATTTCTGGCAAGATGGAGTTTGGACAAGTAAGGCACACCTCAGCCTTAAGTATTGTTTCTGTATTGCGAGCACTAGTGCAAAGCAGCCTAAACAGTATTCACAATAAAGACACAATCATCCTAGGAACAGAACAGAACACCCCTCAGCAAGAAAAACCACTCCTGTCTCTAAAGCCAGCTCCTCAGCCTCTGAAGGATTTTATAACCCCAAAAAAATTCATAAACCTGTGTTATACAGTAGCAGTGAGATACTTGACTACATACCTAAACCACGCTTACAAAGGCTGTCGCTGCATCTTTCTCTCAGCATGTAATTGTAGAATAATTTTTTCATCTACCTATCAGTGTAAAAACAATTTTACAACTATCATATCCTAGCTACTAATGTCTTTAACAGAAAGGACACCAAAACGTTTCTCTCCTTTGAATCAAAAGTGATTTGATTTTAGAGAAGTCTTCAACACATTCTTTTCTGTTACAACACTGTACTGTCAGAGCTAATATTCAACCATACCCTGAGCTCCATCATCAGCTCCGCACCCTCTGAACACTTGTGTACTCCAAAACAAAGAAACCTTCAGAACAAAACCCCCTTTTTGTTGGAAGCGCTGCCTGTTAAAATTTTGAGAGAACACCATGCGGCTCCTCGGGGGCTGTCTGCAGCAGCACACACAATATCACAATACCAATCAACTGTGAAGTCAAGCTGTCTGCATTTCCACGCGGTGCACAAGATCAGCATTATGCAAGAGACAAGCAGTATTTATACATTATGGAGGAAACGATAAAGGGTAGAAACTGAATTCATAGAATGGATAATCTGCTTTGTGCAAATCTAATTCATCCACATGGCTTATCTCCTTAAAAATGAGACAGATAAGGTTTTTAATCCTACTGCAGTATTTCCAATACTTTAGAGTCGCTGTAAATAAGAATAGAATCGACCTACAGGGTTTTGGTTCCTGTTATATACACTCCTAGAAAGAAAAGCAGGGGAGACTTTTCACAGAAAATGACTTACTGATTTCCATGCTTGAAACTAGCATCACGCCTCTGTTCTAAAATGCCACTTCACTTTGTGATAGAGCATCACAAATTTTGCTTTCATTTGTATCTGGCCGCACCATGCCCCCTACATTTTCTCTACTAAACAGATCGCTACAAAATTCTATTGCCATTTGATGCCAGACATACCTGCTTGTATTTTCTGTTGATGGTCTGGCCTCATCAGCTTCCAGCCTTCTGTGTGACGAACAGCATAAAAAGACTGAACCAGGAAGACCCAGAGCTTATCACGCAGAGCCTGGATCTTGCACGTAAAACCCTGTGTTCAAGTAACAAATCAGCAGCTGGCGAGGGGCATATTGTCATAGCAACCAGTCATTATTCCTTTCAGAATCTACTTACTCCCTAAGCTAGATCAATGATGTCATCACTTATATTTTATAATGGTCTGCTGGATGGAGATGCTGTTTTTGAAGGATTATTGCCCACCACAGTCATTTTTTGCAGTCCTTTAAAACCCAGGCATACTACAGCGCTAGAAAACACCACGTTGCTCTTTTTGCCCTTGCCTTTTTTTTTTTTTAAATTAACCCCATAATAGCTCTTTACCGTCAGCTGTGTCACAACAAGGTCAAAGACTCTAGGGAAAAAGAATGTATCTGATTAAATTTTCATTGCTTTTACCAGGAAGATCTACAACAGCACCAGATTGCAGTAATTAATGTCGCATTTATTTTTTGTTCTTTCCTTGTAGCATCATTCTGTATTTCAATCAGTACGTCGCACTATTAATGAATTATCCCCAGCATGACATTCAACCACAGCTTAAATATTACTTAGATTGTGCAGATATACATGGTGTGTTACACACATGGAGACTGACACCTCCCCCAGTCCAAAAAACACACACTAGATTAAGAGTCAGTCCTTGCTTCAGAGGACAGTCCTCACCAAAAGCAAACACAGCTCTGACTTTTGCAGAAAGGGGAGCAAATATACATAGAGAGAAGCAGAATAATCTCTTCCCCTGTAAGTTTAAAGGTAATGCAACACTTTGATACGTTTTTTCTCATGACAAATCTAAAGTGATAGCAAAGATCAACAGAGCCGTGGTGCCCATGGGACTTACATTCTCAGTGACACACAATTTTTTTTACTGCTATAGATAGGGTTTCTCTTTAAAGGAAAAAAGTGTTAATATCCAGTAAACAACTGCCAGGATTTTCTACACTTCCAACAGGACCTTGGATTTATGCAGATGCTTTTCTGTGTGCACTCAACTGGTGGACTGAGCCACCTGAGCTCAAACCACACCATCAGATTTGAACCATTACATGAAGCAATACCAGAATACTTTTTCCTACAAAACACCGCACATTGAAAAACCTACCATCTCCTTCACATTTGTGGAGTCCAACAACGTATCCACAGCTACAAGAAGCAAGCAGCTCTTTTCATTATTAATACTTTTTTCGATTGCATTAAAAATTAGTTCTAGAAGATCAGGTTTGCTGCTCATTGCCTGTGCCTGAGGAAACAACAAAAGGCAGCCGTTTAAAACAAAAGAGCGTACTTCAGATGCAAGAGCGTCACAGAGCAGAGAGGATCTGCTGTGGCTGGGCAGGAGGTATTCCAAAGCTGAGCATCTTCCTTTGTATCCACTCCATAACCCCACCCCCCTCCAGGCTCCACCAAATCATCCCGAGGCCTCGCACTAACCCAAATGTTAGGAACAAGCACACTGTGATGACTTTACAGCCACACGCAACTCTAGATTCAAAGACAAAAATGTTTTAATACCTCCTTATTAATTTTCATCCTCTATACATATTAAAACCAGCTTTTGTGAGAGAAATGAACCAGTGAGATGACAGGTACGTTCTCACCGTGCCTGCAGCATCACCACGTTCTTACGACTAACAACAAAAATCAGCAGAAGCTTGAGCAGACTGCTCATAGTCCTAATCATTCTTGTAAGTACAGGCTGCTGTCCTATGAGTCTGAACGCTTTTTCTCTTTGCAACACAGAAACTGCCTCACTAAATTGATTATAAAGTTTTTGCTTAACTGAGACACGTAACCTGAGTGCAATATCAACCCTGCACATCAATGTATTAATATACTTTAAAACAGCATTGGGAAAAAACCCAAACCACTCCCCCAAAAAACTCAGCACTGCCTTTTTTTTTTTATTATTTTCCACAGAATTGTACTTTAAAGCAAAAGTTGAAACTCTTTTGATTACTTAGCAGTCTGAACTATCCAAAGTGTGATACAATTCAGTTTACCAGAAAGCACGCAATAACTTGAGGGCACTTTTACCTGCAAAAAAATAGAGAAGCCTTCAGTTTGTACGACATGTAGGAAGTTTGCCACAATAAATGTTACGCATTCTTCTTGTAGCCTGGATGCCAAGGCCACAGCTGTCTCTGTCCATTTTACTTGGGGAAGGCTATTGATCAGCCGGTCACTCTCCATTAAAAGCGAAGCAGCATTCTTGTGGTTCTTAAAATAAAAACAGAAATTAGCCTGTTGCTAAGTAATCACCTAAAGAATTGCTGCTTGTAAAATAGCTTCTGTTCAGTTACTAAACACACAGGGATCCAGTCATGTATTAGTTTCCCTTCTCTACATAAATTTAGATTTTGCTAATTTTAAGCATTGTGCCTCCCTTGAAACTAAAGCAGAAAAGAAAATAAATCTACTG
>NW_010172317.1:10008-23194 GCF_000695765.1 Mesitornis unicolor | reverse complement strand
CTGCTGAGATTAGAAAGTGAAGTTTTCAGTAGGTTTTATTGTATTGTTTCAACTGTGTGTCATTACACACCACAGTCCTGAACAAAGTAAGGCAAATGTTATCTGCAGAAACCAAGTAGAGAAAAATCTTTTAGGTCACTGAAAGATGTAATAAATTACTGAGTGAAATAGGTAAGTGAAGGTTTTAGGTGAGCGTGGATGGTCTTAGCATTAGGGGTGCATAAATACCCAAGCATCTTCATTGTTACGAATCCTTTTGCTTTAAATAAAGGAGTCAGACAACAAATATTTGTCCTCCCAGATGGAGTTTTAACTGAACTCACCCTCTTCATTGTCTAATGTTTCTCTAAGAAATGTAACTGTTATGTTTGCAGTTACATTTCAGACACGCAAACATACTTCCTAATATTTATTCCCCTGCTCTGTGCCTTTGGTTCTTTTGTGCGTTGCATCAGCACTGTACTTGAGGGCAACTTCTACTGGCTAATGCTTAAAAAGAACTCGCAATTTATTGTTATGTACATTAGAATGGATTGAAAGCTCTACTCACCATGACCTAGCAGGTCACTGATAAATTATGCAGTAAGACCAGTAACACTGGAGAAAGCAACAATTCAGATAAATATTTGACACAAAACACCCTCCTGTAAATTCAGATTATGCGAAGTAGAAAGCAGGGAGGATTTTCTTCATGTGTATTGCAGCTAAAACAAAATCTGGCCAGCCATTGTTCCATTTTTAAATTATTTTACTCATCTGTGGGCAAAACCAGTTTCCATGCATATACAGTAAATTAAGGATTAATATATGCTTATGGTTTGGTCTTGCTCCCACTGGACTCAGTTACAAGCTTTTTGAATTGCCCAGAATTCAGCCCCTGCTCACACAAGGCAATAAGCATTTACTCCCATTAGGCACTTCCAGTGAAATATAAAATGCGCTCACTGACTTCTAATTAAATCAGCACTTTGCAGGAGTGGCTCTAACTGAATTTTACTTCTCTTGTTGTGTTTTTATTTCCTAACCATTTTAAAGTGGGGTCCACTTTACTTGTCTAAAAAAAACATTACTTTTCTTGAGATACGAGGAATAGGTGCCTGAACAGCGTTTTAAACTGCACTCCCATTTGAAGGTTTCTGTGTTCATCATCACAGGGCCTTCCCAGAGATTTTCTATCAGCAATCTCCCTCCCTTTGCATCTTTTCTATCTCTGAAAGGCTGCCCCACACTTTTACATTTCCAAGGCTGGTAAATGAAAGGATCAGTAGAGTCATACTATTTAACTGGGTGTAATTGTTAAACGGTTTTACACCAGAGAACTGCTGCAGGAAAGAGAATCATAAAACATGAGGTAGCCCCCTTCAAAATTAATGTTAGACCTTTTCTTCTTTCTCCCTCAAGCAGCCTTAAGCATTTTTGTACGTTGTGAGAAACTCCACTGGGAATTCCACAGGTTTTTGGACTGAGTGTCTTAAGAGCTCAGAGTTAAATGACCGCTCATCAGAACTGTTCTGTGGGCAGAAGAGGCTTAATGCTTTATATTTTAATTTTGCAATTGAAAAAGCTTTCTAGGCATCAGTCCATAAAATACCAGTGAATTTAGCGAAGACCCACCAACAAAAATTTTAAATCAATAAAATGGGAACCTAAACACCCTTTAGTCCAGACTAAATCTGGACTGATCTATAATCCTGAAAACCTTACTTCAAACTTCTAAAATATTTATACAATATATGACATACAAAGCTATGTGTATTCTAGGAACAACTGAGTATACTGATCTGGTATGATGGGAGAACACCTAGTATCTTAACAGCTATAGCTACTATCTTTATTCTGTAAGAAATTACACATTTTGGTAGAAGGACTGTTTGTTTTTTGTAACTGTGGATACTCTCAAGCTTCTCTTGGTACAGCTACACAGCTCTGAAATCTCTTGTTTTTCAGGCTTTCACTGGAACACGCAGTAGCAGCCACCACTCGGAGCTGTCCTGCTGGCCTCAGCACTGAATGGGGGTAAGTACTCCATCAAAGAAATGCTCAGAAAAAAAACAGTCCCAAGAAGCCTTCACAGCCCCTGCAGTGAGGGGCAGTTCTTGGCCAGAATTGTTTAAGAGTGCATTCTCCTGAACTCACGTATGTTTGGCAGCATGGGTAGCCATACCTGAGCTGTTTAGATTGGGTAACAACAGTAACAGAGATACAGGGACAAGGACTTCAACATGAACATACAAATCATCATATACTTAGCTGTATGGTGTGTGCTAGAGCCAAAATCATCCTGTGACTGTTACCTGAGATAGCTAGATTAAACTTTGTATATGCCAGTCCACATTACTGTCACATACATATGCAATCATGCTTGGCAACAGATTATGTTTAGCTCCTCTACCTACTCTGTTACAGTCCTGTGTATTTACAGGCTAATTACTGGACCAAATTCCTGTTAACAGGTCTAGTTCAAATCAGTTGCTTTTAAGTCAGCTCTGAGGGCAGTCTTATACAGAAGCACAATTAGAAATTATTTAAGTTTAGGCAGATCTAAATTGGAACAACGTAAATGTGTGCCACAAAAAAATTAATGCTGAGCTTTGAAAGGACCAATTCAGTAAAGTTATCTGAGAAGCAGAAGATATGTATGCTATACTGTTACTTTATTTTTGAAAAGTCAGCTTGCTTGTAAACAAATGGCTGTGATCACTGATAGGCAGTGATCACCTGGAGTCTGGGGAAAACAAAGTACACTTTTTTCCAAATGCGAATGCAGGCAAAGAGGAAAAGGCCATCACAAACAAAGTGTGCTGCCATCTAATGTAGCTGTTCCTCACTGTCTGAATGCACAATGCTGTGCTCTGATGTCACAGCTGAGGTTCATAAACCAAGTGTTTTATTGCTATGCTGGGCTTGGATGCAATTATCACCAGACTGGGTGTCATGAAGCATAACAACAGCTGCACATCAAAGTCTGGTTTTAAACTTATTTTAATGGGAACTTTTACATATTATAACTGTTCCATAGACTTAAAATACCTTATTTATTTTATCTTAAATTACATTGCACAGCTAAATAAGGAGAAAATTTACACTGCTGTATTTTTATATCAACTTCATATATACTACTTACCAAAGAGTTAATCAACATAACAAGACAGTTGTTCTGAAGTTCAGTAGGTAAACTGGCAAAGCTTCTCTCTGAGAAACATTTTGCAAAATGTTTTACTACCCATCTGTTGAAAAAAGAGCCTTTCTTAAGTAAGGAGGATGGAAAAAGTTCTGTCTTCACTTGTTAGCATCAGTGATACTTCTAAACTATTGTTAAGAAAAAAGGTTTAAAATGTGAACATTTTATAGGCCAAAATAAACCCAATCTCACAAAGTAAAACAATTTCAACAGAAAACAGAGAAATGGAAAACATAAAGCATAATTTGTTTTATTATACTTACTTCATGCAAGCAGCATAGAGGTTTTCCACTCCCAATGAATGAGCAATAGCCATGCATTCTAGTACAGGTTGCTGTTTTCCAGGAACAGGCTAGAGTTGTTAGCAAATTATCACAATTATTGTACATTCTGACTTACAGAAACTGTACAGAAGTACAAAGTCTTCAGTTCAAGTGGAAGTATTGTTAGCTACCATGGTATTTGTTTGCCTTTATGCAGTATAGGGAAGTCATCTGCTTCCACACGACAGTCAAGTAGTATTCAGCCTAGTTGAGCATGAAAAAGCTCAACTCTAAGCAGCTGTTTTTTAAACTAATTTTAATTGAACAGAAATATTTTCTAAATATGTGCCCATGAAATCTGACATGCAAATACACAGTATTTCCATATTCCTATTAAGAACAATTATGTACACAATGGAATATATTAAATTATACTCCATGCACATCACAGAATCCCAGAACGTTAGGGATTGGAAGGGACCTCCAAAGCTCATCCAGTCCAATCCCCCTGCCGGAGCAGGAACACCCAGATGAGGTTACACAGGAAGGCGTCCAGGCGGGTTTTGAATGTCTGCAGAGAAGGAGACTCCACAACCTCTCTGGGCAGCCTGGGCCAGGGCTCTGTCACCCTCACTGAGAAGAAGTTTCTTCTCCAATTTAAGTGGAACCTCCTGTGTTCCAGTTTGTGTCCGTTACCCCTTGTCCTATCATTGTTTGTCACCGAGAAGAGCCTGGCTCCATCCTCGTGACACTCACCCTTTAAATATTTATAAACACGAATGAGGTCTCCCCTCAGTCTCCTCTTCTGCAAACTAAAGAGACCCAGCTCCCTCAGCCTTTCCGCATAAGGGAGATGCTCCACTCCCTTATATATTGAATTGATCATGTGGAATACTGCTTTTCATCAGTTGTGGCTTACAAGCTTCTATAAATAGGTAGATGGCTACCACAAGCCTTACTCCTATCATCAATCCCAGTGAACTGAGCAGATTTACACTTAATAATAGGGTCTGTTGCCTTCAGCTAACTCCTTGACCACATATTTGTTAAGTACCTCAGCAATATGATATGTAAGTAATAGAATGAAAATTCTTCTTAGGCTTTACAGTTCACAAAGCAGCACGAGAAGTGACATACCTTTTGGAAAAAATGGCAGTAATCTCTTTTCAAAACGTAGATTGCTACTTCTTTCAGCCCATCCAGCCCATACATATCTGCAATGCCCAACATGCGACTAAGGAGAAAGCAGTAGTAACAGGAATCAAAAATAATTTCCATAATGCATTTTCCTTAGAAGACAATTTACATGCTAATTTCATCTCTTTGTTCAGACAGAATTCACTGCAGAAATAGACTAATAACCAAGTGTGAAACTTGACAAAGAATAATCTTCAAACAGGAAGATGTATTGACTTAATAATAATCACCCAACCGCCAGGTCCAGTCTATAGAAAAGTAAATCGCAGCCATTAGCTGAGAAACTGTTTAGAAGACTCTCAGTTTCTCTATTTCTGATATTTCTGTATCAATTGATGACCTAATCATTGCATTGGGGCATATTATAAACGAATCCATATTGTTATTTTAGATAGATAAGCTTTGAACTACAATTTCTAACGTTGAGAAATTGTAGTGTTTTAATATTTAGTGGCAGAGTTCAACAGCTAATAAATAAATGGTTTCAGGGAATAATTCACACAGTTCAGAACTTAATTCGCTGATTCAGGATTGTGTATAAAACTGTGATTAAAAACTATCCCAGAAAAAAATGCCAACATTTGCACTGGTTGCTATGTACCACCTTTTATGGATCTAAGGCTAACTACTTAGCCTTCACATCAGTTGAAATCTTTATTTAAAAATGAATTCCAAGTACATAATCACATGCTGTACATATTATTCTGAAAACAAAAAGGAAGGTGGGAATTCTTTTGGCATAAACCATGCTCCTGTTTTTCACTCTCCTTGTACAGTATTCCAAAAATGTCTGGCCTACCTTTTCCAGTAGCTGCCGAATAAACAAGAGTTCTTCAACAGCTTTATTTTTAGCATCTCCTCAAGTATGTTTAGGTGTAATGATCATTATATTTGACATCTTTGTCTTACTTATACTACACAAAGAATTTTACTCTTGACTTTTAACTGAGAAAATACAGAACAAGCACAGACTCCAATTGAAAATAATGAAAGTCGACATATACCCAACATCAACTTTGTCTGGGAAGTCCAGAATACCTCCATATATAAAATGCAAGATGACACTCATTTCTATGTGGCTTATGCTGTAAAAAAGAAAGAAAAAATAACAAATAGAGACACATCGGGAATAAAGCCCACCACATTTCATAGCCAAAGGAAGTTGGTCCAAAGGCTGATACATCATCCAGCCATTCTGTGAACGGAAGGCAAATGGTCTCATAAAATTAAAGCTGTTTTCAAGATTACTGCAATGTAAATATCTAAATATTTTGGGTGAATTTTGCTACTCAATAGTCTTGCTGAAACTCTGTAATACTTTAAATCTTTGAAATTAAGTCGTAAGCAGTCTAATACCTAGATTGTTTACACTGGTAATATGCAGAAAGGCTCTCTTTCTCACCCCCAAGCTCTTTACTAGTAGAAACTCTTATTAATCAACTATATATTTAACAAGGCTTAATAATAATTATTTTTAATACTTAAATTTAGGAACATATTTAAGCTTTTCCCACAATAAAAATATATAGTAGGTTTGCTACAATGCTAATTACAAATGTTGCCTCAAAATACTTAGAAAAAAAGTGTTTACGCCTAGATTCAGGTTAAGAAATACAGACTTTCTATACAGGGCTGTGTTTGCATCTTCGTATCATCCCAGGGAAAGGCACAGCCTGTTTATTTTAAACGGTGGACGTGATCTCCTAAACTGTACATTATTGTACTTAAGTACGTGTGTCTGTGTGCGTAGTTTAATCTTCAGAACACATGAGTTTACATTACTGTAAGTGGAATACAGGAATGCAGATTGAACCCTTTGAAACATTAGCCATGTTTAAGCAACAGAGAGCGATGACTAAAAATAAAAGGAAAAAAAAGGTTGCAACATGTTTAGAAGCAAAACCAACACAGTTGCCTCTCTATGAATTAGCAGTACATGATAGCCATAAAATCAGCAAGAAAGGGTTTCCTCACAGTCTTGCCAGCTGTTATCTTAGGCAGAATTTTCATTATTTCAGAATAAGCCATATGTACTCCGCAAGTGTTTAAAAAGACAGCATGGCAATCTGCACCAAGCAGAAAACTGAACTAGAAAAAGTAAAATAAATAAACGATTCTTAGTAACAGAAATTATCAGTATATACTCATCTAAAGATTAAGTACTTCTCAGGAGAAAGCCTCTACTGAAAAATAGGGATGAAAATGTCTTAGCCATAGAGAAATCAGCTGGATGGAGTGAAGTGTAAATGCCAGGGTAAATGTTGACTATCAGCCTCTAAAACATACTCTGTATAGCATAACAGATCAGGACTCAAATAAGGTATATGGTTTTATAAGGATTAGGAAGGTATAACCAAATCAACAGATAAGATTGCTTCAAAATCAGGAAGGTTGGACAAAATTATGAGAAAGTATCATTTGGCCAAGCAATTTTATATTAACACAAAGCAATTATATTTTGCAACACTGTAAGGTACACAGCTCTTTCTGAAGAAAGCCGAGTCAGCCAACATCGTGCCTGAACTAAAAAGCTAACATGTACAGGTATCAATATTTGCTTTTAAAGAAAATTTAATATATTTCAATTGATTTTTATGATACTGAAAAAACCTAACCTGGCAGTCCCCAGTTTATCTACAAAGTTTAAGTCTTCATCCTACACTGCCAGCTCCGCTATTTTCAGCTCTCACACAGGAAGCCACTGCGAACAAGCACACCAGAGAAAACTGGTATAGTGTATGATACTGAAATATCATTAATTGCCATTGTTTATTGGTCTTTACATTGTAAATATAGTCTTATTGTACAAACAGGTATGAAAATAAATGACACTGTTCAGACATTCACAATACTTTTTGTGACATGTACAACTTGAAGTGAGAAAAGAGAATTGTAAAATAGACTGTGAGTGCCAGAACGTACTCTACAAAAAAGGATGAGTACTCTTCTGATGATGAAAAAGACTTCTTCCCTGAACCATCTGACAATATTAACAAACACACTACACATGCTGTTTCATACTGAAGTCAAAACTACTCAGGAAATGTATGAGGTTGAAGAAAGGTGTCAAGGCAGATTAATCTTCAGTGCTTTATTCACAGCACAGTTGTTACATATTTGCAGTAACTTTAAATTGCCTACCTTTGCTCCCCCACGACTTGCAGAGGCAACACTTACCCTTGAAGAGTGACGTGCTCCTGGGAGCTTTCAGCCCAACTTCCACTCAGCATAGCAGCAAAATAACTAGATCTGGCACATAAAACGGCCCTGAGAGAGAAAAAGTAAACATCATTCCACTAGATACAAACATTTATTATGAGACTCTTTGATAACGTTGACTTAAATCTTTGCCCTTTATGCATTAAAGTGTCATTTGTATACTGCACACCTTTTCTTCAAGTATGTTTGGATTTTCAAAATATGCTAGGGAAAAAACAAACAGTACTCTCAAATTTTCAGTTAAAGCTTGTGTCTAGTAGGCCTTGACATTCACACAGAGGAAATCTATTATCACAAGTAGTTTCCCTTTACATGATATAAAATTGCAAATTTATTTCTTCTGTTTTACCAAACAACAGTAAGTAGCCTTGTTTATACAGCCTCATTTTAGCCAAATAACCATATCGTGAATATCTTACCTTCTTTTTATGCTACAAAATGTGTCTTTATTCAATAAAAAAAAGTATAAAACTTCTCCCATTCGAAATGGGCTGGCCACCTAACAGCACATCCTAAAAGCCAAACAAACTTGATACTAACATATGATACAACAACATGATGTGTCTTTCCAACACTATTTGTAGTGTTGGACTTATCAATTATTTCTGTTTAGACTTATTTCCCTTATATTTGTATATTAAAAAGGCATAACTGGCCATAAAGGGGCTAATTCCATTTACTGCTACTTCCATCAAAGCCAGTAAGAAACCCCAGACCATGGGTAGCTCAGTATCTCCACCAGTATCACAGTCTAGCAAAAACCAGAGGAGAAGACCTTTGCAACAGGAGCTTCTTAAGGTGGAAGGGCAAAAAGGAAGAGAAGAGAGTGGATGAAAACTGCTTTATGAATTCAGCCTTCCAGATTCATGCCAGTGATGGTGTTTAGCCTTTACATCTCTTTTCTGGACTACTGCAGCCGTAGATAATGTTCTCATACATACCATTATAATATTCTCATACATACCATTTTTTCCTGACGTTTACTAAGCATCCTATTATTTATAAAATTATTTTTTGTCATAGCTTTTTCTGCCACAGGAAGTATAAGTGTTATATTAGGCATGAGAATCCTTTCTTCTGCAAGTATTTGTTGGCTCTTAGAGTGCTTCAGAGCACTCATTTTGTGTAGGAAGAAGTAAGAAGAATGCTATTTATGGTCTCTTTTTCTAGTCATATATTCTGGAATCTCTCTTCCCTCCTCCTACTTCAAAAGTCTCAATATTTTAAATTAGGAACTTCTTGCTCCTTCCTCCTGTGATTCATCCAGCTATCATAATCATAATGAAGTCTTACAGAATGTTTTGTATCTCAGTGAAATGTCCCATGTAAATGGGTATCACATCACAACTCTGAATACACACACAATCTCGTTTTTTTAAGGCATGACAACGCAGTATCATGGAGATACAAAATACCCTGTCTCCAATTTTGTCATCCTCTCCCAAATGAATTTTAGTCGTGAACAGATGGACTAGGCTAGAACAGGCTAGACTGACTGCAGGGGCATAGCTGAAGTGGACGTATCAAAGACTCTTTTTACATAAGACAGCTACTCAGTAGAATGTGGACAAGTATGCATCACCTAAATATATATTGATAAAATTTTACCTTATAAAATACACGGAGATACCAAATGAATTTGAAGTAAATTGATCTGTGCTTTGCTCCTGTCCTGGTTTGTGCCACAAGTTTATTACTGACCAAACTGACTAGCTCCACCCAGAGCTCTGTAAGATTACATATGCATATGACCAATGCTTCATATTTGATATCTATAGATATCAACAACAACTTGGCAATTCTCTGGAGAGCTGCAGGTCACGCAGTGAGGTCTATTGGAAGTTCATGCCACTTCACAAGGAAGTAAGGAATACTGAGATAGGTGAGTGGGAGAAGGGAGGGACTTAAACTGTCTCCTGTTTGAGAACTTAAAAAACCTCATTATACTAAATAAATCATACTGGTGCTTTCACAATTATACCCAAAGTTGGATTTCCTTTATTCGTTACCATTCACATGATGCAGTACTAAAACAAGCAAATCTTGTGCCTGTTTCAGAACATACTCGCTTTATCTAAGATTTACTGCCTTTTTTTTGATGCTGGTTAGACCAGATACGTCGCTTCAGGCAGTAAGTGGCCTGAATTAAACTCTGCTGATGGAAATCCGTCGAATTTCTTGCTGCATTCAAATACTTATTTCTCAAAAGTTATGGACCTGAGAATATGCCTGCTTATAGCGTAGACTAGAAGAAAACATGCCTACCTATACCACAGTCTGGTAATTTAGTATATACCTTAATTCTACTGTTCAAAAAAATAAAATACACCCCCCCATTATGGCATCTCTTCTGTAAAGGTGTTATTTGTAACGTCAGTAATGTCCCACACTGGTTTTGTACTAGAAGTAGCAGACGTTTTTTATAATTGCTCTCAGTTATATATACACTCAAAGGAACAAAATATGGGCTAATTAGCTATCTCAAATGCAAATGGACTCTTATCTAAGGTACAAGAAGTGGAACTGATGCTTTAATTTGCTTTCCCAAGCTACAGAAGTCCAAGAAGCCAGAGTTCTTAAATGGTCTTGGACTTTAGAGCTAATAAAGGGTGCTGACAGTCTTTACATCTACATGACTAAAGTCATGAAAGTAAAATCAGACTCTGTATGCACAGATTCTAAAATCTATTCTACATAATTACTACTCCAGAAATCTTCTTCCTCTATGGTAATTTAATTCAGCATTAATAGCTGAATAGTTTATTAATAGACTTGCTATTTTCGTCAAAGAGCACAGATTATTTTAAAAAGGTTAGCAAAGAAAATCTACACGGTATTTATACACAAGTATTTATATACTCGTGTGAGTTTACAATGGCAGTCTCAGAAGTGCTAAAAATGCAATTGTTGTCATCAGTTGCCATTAATAAGATAAATACTTTTCATTAATATCGACGTATGGCCACTTCTCACGTGAGACCTAAAAACTGTACCAGTTCACAGCGAGGTAACACCACCAGCAATAACTTACCATATACGGTACCAGCAGTGCTTTATACCAGAAGGATTTCAGTTGCAAAACTCTACAGTAAATACTTCCATACCTGTGAGCTTGAAAATCTTTGCCTTCTACGCAAATAGTAATATCTGGACAAGAGCATTTCTTGTAGAGCATCATTAAGTCTTCTCCTAACGCAGATGCAGTTTCCAGTTTGGAATTACCTGCAGATAGGAAGAAACAGCTATTTTCACTTTGTGTAGGCTAGACTACTGACAGTATAGACAACTTAAAATGCTTGAAAAGAAGAGTATGACATAATGAAAATATTTCATATTGCATATTCAAGCCAGAATTTGCCCTGAAAGGTTTTTGAGACCTTGCATTTTACTTCTCATTTTGACTTGAGAGATTAGAAATTTGACCAATGCTTCATATTTGATATCTATGAAGTGCTACAGTTACTCTTTGCAAGACTACGTAGCCAGTTCACTTTTCCTACAGAGATCTGGTATCCTTGCATTAAAGAAAAGCAGACTACAGAAGTTCAGGGTCATGTAGTGCTACAGGCTTCTGCCTCAACAGATTTGTTGCTTGATCCTGTCTGACTGACACAGCTGCAGTAGCCAACACCTCTGGTGTAGGTGCAGTTACACATTTCCTCATGTTACTTATTTCATTCACAGTTGTAGTAGGGAAAATCTTGAAAGATTCCAAAATCCTCAAACAACAACAGTGGAACTGGGGTGAAAAGGAAAAGAATGGAGAGACACTGCTTTTGGCAGTCCCATGTGGGAAGGATTCAGGTTTGCTGCATTGCAGAGAAAAGATGAACAAGCCCGGTGCCCGACGAGTCCTCTCAGATTTGTCACGCCCCACACTGGCTGAGAACCACTCCTGCCAAACTTCTGCAGCAATTCATTTCTTCAAAGCGTGAGAGAATGAGGTAGACCATGGCAAAGAACACCCATGTAAGCCGTGTTCTCACAATAGCTCTAACCTTTAACTGCATTTTTACATCTGTATAAATCTTTGGATAATCATTTAAAAGGAAAAAGACCCAACAAAACCAACCAACCAAAGGTACAGTTCCAAACCTACCTGCAGTATCTTTGTTGCTCTCTGCATCGACGGCTTCTTCAGGAATTTCCTCTTCAGTACAACGTGAACAAGCAACTTCTTTCTGCACAGCTCCACTCAGTCTATTCTGATTAACGGGTGTGCTTTCACCATCTCCAAGGCTGTTTACATCTGTTTGAGTGTTCTGAAGAGTAGCAGTGTTGTTTTCCTGTATTATTTTGGCTTCCAATGCTTTTTTCATCATAGCCTGCTCCTCAGCTTGAAGATTTTTATCAGATGAATATACAAGCCTAGAAGATGACAATAAATTTACTCCTGTGGTTTTGAATTGATCAAAAGGAAAAAATGACATCATTTTGTCTAACAAAGTTCATGAACATACACCAAAAACTGGCCTCTACAGTGCTTAATAAAACACTTTTTAAAATAGTGTCTCTGCAAAACTTATTTCTGCAATGCTTCTAAGAGCATAAACAAGCACTACAATTAAAATGTACTATCACGTTAAAAGAAACAAAGGTTTCTCACCCTCAATTTAGTTTTTCCATTAAAGAAACTTTTGTCTGCTCTTTATAATTCATCTACTCTAATTGTCTGCTGGTAAAAGCAGAAGCAAGCTGTATCAGTAATGACAGATCACTGATTTATAAATCTTAGTGTGTCCACGAAAAGGCATTTGATTGTCCTTTAAATTTACGAACCCAAAATACAAAAACATTCTAACAGCAAGGTTGTATGTATAAAAGCATGAGAAATTTGAGAGATATAAATTTTAATTTCAAAGGAAGTGCTTGAAAGCATGAAAATCTGCAGTTTGGATTACGCAAAAGCCTTCACTTTGCCCATGCAGTAATTCCAGCTTCCTACTTTCCCCATCTGTTTCACCAGCTTATTTTTGGCTCAAAATCTGGAAAGGCTAACAAAGCCCACAGTCTGTGACTGCAGAGATCTTATATTTATAGAAAGAAACTGCACTCCAGCAACTTAACAGAGCCTTAAGAAGTCGATGTGAACAAATACCATGGTTTATCAGTGGTTTCATACCATATAGATGAAGTTAGCAAAGTGAAACAGAAGAGCTACAGTCACTTTGGATTTAGCAGACGTGTACTTACAGATCTGCATTTAGTCACTCATTCCACGGCCAAGAGGCTTTATTGAGGCTTTATTGTTAATGCTGGGAACATGGTAATTTGAGTATGCTATTTGAATGCTGTCCTCTAAAGGGGCAGACAAACAATACAAAGA
>NW_010172317.1:0-9977 GCF_000695765.1 Mesitornis unicolor | reverse complement strand
CCTGCTGAAGTCCTGTATTTAAAGGATCGAGTTAGGTAGGTTGGTGGGTTTTTTTAGCAGTGTGATACAGGTTCTTGCCAACAGAGAATGACAAAAAACAAAGAGTGTGGGGAATGGGAATTTTAATATTTTACTAGATTTTTAAAAGGGCCAGGAAAACGTGCGACAGTAGTAATGAAATTTCACATTGAAATAGTAAGAGTGGTGAACCCTCTTTACCTGGGATTTAAGGTTGTTGTACCTGTATGTACTTTCAGAACTCCTAACCCGTGAACTTGGCCTGACCATCTATTGCTTTTCATACTTACAGTGCTAACAATAGCATGAGGGAAAGACACGTAATAACATGACTTAATACCAAGAATGACCACAGGTTGCTTGCTGAAGCAGGGAGACTTTGCAGTTCTTCAGAAAATTCAGGACTGTGACTTGCACACATTTTCCCTGTGCTTCTCAGTACTTAACATCTGTGTTTTACAGCTCTGTGGCAGTAGGACTCAAGAACAGAAATTCAGAGTAGGAACCCAATTAACCTAAAGATTTCAAAATTCCACAGCAGCATGCTGAAGCTCTGTCCTCACCTTGTTTCTCCACATTAGATCTTCCAAGAAATGTCACTTAAAAATCACGTAGACAAAGCCACTGCTAGACAAAATCCAATCCATTCCATTTTATTCCCACATCTTTAGCAAATACCACAATTACAGAAGTAAATGGGTAACATATTCTGAATGTTAAAAGCTGCAGGAAGATCCCTAGTAAGGATTTGTTGAAAGAAAATTGCCACTCATAACGTTAGGCTAAATTTGCACTGGAACTTTACTCGTTCACTTTCCTGTTGCTGCAGAAGGATTGCATATTCAACATGTAAAGACAGTACAAATTGACTTTGAGGGAGAAAGACAATTAGCAGCAACAAATACACTGCTTCGCCATACATTCATTATTTTAATATTCTTGCTTACTTTCTGCCAGGAACTGAAAAACATATCCATGGGGAATCTGATAAGCCAGGCAATGAGGCAACCATCTCCTGGGAATCCTCAGGGTATTTCCAGATCATCTACATAAGAAACCTCAGGAATGCAATTCTATTATCACCAGGCTTAAGTCAATAACAAATGGCACCCTTGCCACAGCCCTGTAAATAAAACAAGTGAAGTGGCACGCTGCTAAGCCAGAACTAAGGAACTGAAAAAGTTATTCTATTTGAAATAAGTTTTTTCCTGTAAAAAGTCAAGCAACTTTGATTTTTTTCAGTTAGTTTAAAATCCAGCCACACTCCTGGATTTATTACGTCCAGAAACTCGGCAGAAAATCTGTATATTAGGGTCCTGCTCAATATAGGCTATCAATTTTGTACTTTGAAAGACTCATGCAGGCATCCATTATTCTGCTTCAGAGACAGCAATAATGTTTCTAGCACATCTTTTGGAAATTCTCCTTTATTTCAGTTAAATCCTATTAGATGTTCTTTCCAGAATGGAAGATTCTGCAGTTTCCTAAAAGCTGTTATAGAAACTTTTGCTTGGCAACACCCTTTATTTTATAGGCTCATTTCTAAAGGCAGAGTCACGTTTTCTGAACTGTCGTCTGCAATGTCTCAAATGGCACCTTTCTGCATAAATGAAAGCTTGGGAAATCTTTCAGCCACAGGAAGATGCATAGGTCAGACCCCGGAACGCAGATGTTTTAACGATAATGTAAAACTCTTTAAAACACAGTTGCTGTAAGGAACCAGGACCCTTACTACAGAATTACGATATGAATAGTTTTTACTGTTCCAAACCTCTTGAGTAGGCATCGATGTGACACCTTAGTTTAGTAAATTAAAGTGCAGAAGACTACAATTCTATCAAGTGATAATTTTCTTCTTTCAATCAGATAGAGGTACCATCAGGGAGTCTTCGAGCCTGACCAGTTTTAACGGAGTTAAGTATTTATATGCAAGCAGTTTTCAGTCATCTGAACAATCAAAAAACGTTCCTCCAACATCCCTAGTGATGATCAGGAAATCACTGGGTTGTGCTCACTGTGACTAAACAGTTTCCTAGCACATACAAGCAGTACGGAGTTATTTTGGTTTTGTAACAACCCACAGACGTCTCAAAACGCGCTCTCAAGAAAAGCACGTGCTTTGTGGGTAGTTTGCAAAGTACAAGAAAACGCTAAGTAGCCCAACCAAACTTACTCTTGTGCATCTTAGGATTTCATTCGCACTTCTGTTTTTAAAGGTGTCCTGAGGTTCTCTCTCGTTCCAAATCACTTAGGCTAAATTCTTTGGGAACTTTCTCACCCTTGGAGCTCTCTTTAAGGCCCACCTATTTCTATTAATTGTAGACACATGACTCTCCACAGTCTTGAAAACCATACTCTCATTAGAAGAGCTATCATGCAAATCTGGTCTCAGAATAGCCACAGAGCAATACTGACTAGAATCAGCAAGACATTTTTACACTTACTGAAAAAATAACAGGTATGATCACAAAAAAAATTCCAAGACAACACTTGGGTTGAAGAAGAGTTTTGAGTTATGATCAACTCCTTTGGTCCCTCAAGTCAAGAGGTGCATTTCCTTACTGTGGGCCACAACCACTGCCTGCAAGACTGACAAAGTCCCAAACAGAAATGTTGTATGCCACTAATAACCATGGAGACGACACAAAGAAGGCGGCAAGTGAGAAAGGGCAGGTTTTATTTTAATGAAATAACATATGTGAAAGCATGAGGAACCCATTTTTGTTGTTATCTCCAAGAACACTGAAAGCCACTGGAATTAACACCATCATCACCAAACTTCATTGAAAGCTGTTCCAGCAGCCTCTCCTATTGTCCCTAAGTAGTTATTAACCAAATAAAGACATTTTCTCAACGAATTGGGCATCCACCTTTCAAATGCTCACTACAGCAGCTTCCACTTGCTCAGAGTGAGAATTCTTCACTGAGATCCTCTCTGGAGAATTTAGTGACCCATGTTCTCCTTAAAGTGCTGCACACACACACACACACACACACACACACACACACACACACACACACACACACGCGTCACTGGTGTCACTAGAGAAGCACTTTTCAGTGCTTAGACACTCTGTTTCAACAGATAGGATCTCGTACGTGTTGTTATGGATATGTTGTGTATCTGCCCAGATTTGCAGAGCATTAGTAAAAGGATTACAAAGCAGGCCTGAACAAAAGCCATTAATGCCAAGGGAGAGGATTTTTGTTTTCCTGTCTTGATGTCTTCCTTCTGTCAGCTAGCAGCACAGACTGATTGTTAATGCTAAAGTCCATCAGAAAATCAGAAGCTTCTCATAAATACTACGGACAGCATGAAGCTGTCAGCACAAAAGCCCTACAAATATGGAAAGGGGCAATTCTGCTCTTTGGCAGTGCCTCAGTTTAATTGCTCTGAAAACAAAAGATACTGTGGTAGCTTTAGAATAGACTGACAAGTGCAGGTGCCTACTTACTTGGTAGTGTAAGGGATACAATTAATACAATACAATTAATTAAAACAGACAAAACAAATAATTTTTCTTTTATTTGTACAGATGCCGTGTGTTGTTTTCAGTAGGAACTTAGTGCAGCCCCTACCAGAACTTCACACAGTAACTAGGTTAGCACTGAAATACCTTCTGTACCCATGTAAATCACTGAATTACAGTTTTACTTAAAGAAAGCTAAGTGTTTCCACAATTAAATGCCAAAATAAAAACAAGACCTATTATCTTTTGTTAACAAAAATGACACTGAGAATGTAGTAAGTCGAGAACGTAGAAACACTCCCTGCCAGTGGTTTTAATGCACTGGTGTCTTTAGCAAATCCAACTGCAGCGAACGCTCTCATGCACTGCATTTAATTTTGGTGGACTTGCAAAAACCATTTCAGCAATACATCTGTAAGAGTGACCCCTTGTGCAAGCTAGGCATGTCACGAGCACAACCTCAACCTACCTTCATCACTGGAGATTCTTTTGTTTCCATTTAGGTTTGCTAAAAGAACTGTCTGCTTGATTTTTGCGGCTAAGATGGTTATTTTAACTTGATTGACTTATTGAGACGACTATTTCAGTAAATATCTTCTCATGAGATGCAACATCAACTGCTTTGTTGCTTCACACAGATGCCAATTAAATTTTCTGTTTTTCTGTGAAAGTTAAATATTTCAGAAGAAGAATCTGTCCCCCTTAAGCAGTCATGGTCCCAGTAAAAGGTTACTGCTCATTTCTCAAATAAATCAGTTTTTCCCCCCCTAGAGACATAAATCCATGGCATTAAGACATTATAATAGAATCACAGAATTATTTAGGTGGAAAAGGACCATCAGTCCAACTGTTAACCCAGCACTGCCAAGTCCACCACTAAACCATGTCCCCAAGCACCACATCTACACGTCTTCTAAATCCCTCCAGGGATGGTGACTCTACCACTTCCCTGGGCAGCCTCTTCTAGTGCTTGACAACCCTTACAGTGAAAAAAAAATCCTAATATCTAATCTAAACCTCCCTTGGTGCAATTTGAGACAGTTTCCTCTTGTCCTATTGCTTGTTACATGGAAGAAGAGACCAACACCCACCTCACTACCCCTTCCTTTCAGGTAGTTGTAAAGAGTGATAAGGTCTCCCCTCAGGCTCCTCCTCTCCAGACTAAACAACCCCAGTTCCCTCAGTTGCTCCTCATTAAGACTTAAGACTCCAGACCCCTCACCAGCTCCATTGCCCTTCTCTGGACATGCTCCAGTGCCTCAATGTCCTTCTTGTAGTGAGGGGCCCAAAACTGAACACAGCATTCGAGGTGCAGCCTCACCAGTGCTGAGTACAGGGGGACAATCACTGTCCAGTCCTGCTGGCCACACTATTTATATTTATATGTTAATAGCACACACATACTGAATATACTGCAGCTTGACTTCCTCTGAGAAACTGAGATTAGATATAAACATGAATTAAAAAAAAACCAAAACTCCAATATGAAAAAAGACAAACTCACTGTTTCTATGTATGTGGAAAGGAGATAAGGCCACCATTGGCTGGCATGTGTTCAAAGCCTGTTGTCACCAAAAGAAACAAGTCATCATGGTGAAGGCTTTCTTCCCCCAACAGGATGTAGCACAAAATCTAAACTTCAAGGTTTGTGCAGTATCTATCATATTTCTCTTGTTCCCACCTTCCTTGCTTAACAAAGTCTCATTATTCCCAGTGACTAACATAGCTCATATTTATAACCACAGCAAACTAGCCTGGTCTCGTAGTAACAAATTCAGACCAGAGAACGTGGTTGCATGAATGAAAGCCAATAAATTAGAACAGCTTAGTTATTCAGAGGAGCACATTCCTTAATCCCTTAATTTAGGAAAGAAACACTTTAATTCACAAAATTTGTTCTCAGTTTTCACTGTTCACTGCAGATAAGTCTTTACAGATCATTTTAACTTCCACAATTCAAGACTGATCGTTCCACAGTCTAAGACAGTCACATAAAATTTCCCACACTGCCCATATTTGTAGGGTTGAGTTTGCTAGTTCCGTTAGTTTTGGGAGGGATGATTTTTTCGGCTGCATTGCTGATTCCCTTATGACTTAATGCAAGGAAAAAAATAATTGTTGAGCCATAAAATGCACCTGCAAGTGTCCCAGAAAGCCTTCTTGACAGTTAGCTTGTTTTCAAACTACATGAATCAGTCACTCAGAGAAGATATTCCTTGCATGGCAGGGTACACCACATCAACAGGCACGAGTGACAGGATAAAAGCAGAGTAAACTTTATAACCCACAAAATTTCAAGAACATGGGAGGCATGCTATTCTGAAATAGAGTGGTCTACAATCATAACCCACCAGAGGGGGATGCAGAAGCCTAAATATTAAGGGTAAGACTGCTGAGGAATAAGCACAAAGGAATTCAGCGTACATGAGCGGAAGTCACATTTGTTTCCTCCAAAATAGCCAGTATCCAATGGGCACTATGACAATCTAGCAAGCAGTAAGAATCTCATGCACAAGTTGTTTAAAGAAACGTTTTCACTACTTTGTAATCCAATCTTGTGTCCAGTGCTGGGCCCTCAGCTCCAGAAGGACAGGAACTGCTTGAAAGAGTCCAGCAGGGCCACAAAGATGCTGGAGAGAGTGGAGCATCTCCTGCTGAGGAGCGGCTGAGGGAGCTGGGGCTCTTGAGCTTGGAGCAGAGGAGCCTGAGGGGTGCCCTCATTCCTGGGGATCCATTGGGAAAGGGCAGTGTCAGGAGGAAGGAGCCAGGCTCTGCTCTGGGATGGCCAATGCCAGGACAAGGGGCAATGGTCCCAAGCTGGAGCACAGGAGGTTCAAGCTGAAGATGAGGAGAAACTTTGTCAGTGTGAGGGTTCTGGAGCATGGCCCAGGCTGCCCAGAGAGGTTGTGGAATCTCCTTGTGTGGAGACACCCAAAGCCCTGTGTGACTGCTCTGGTGATCCTGCTCTGGCAGGGGTTGCACTGGGGGAGCTTTCCAGGGCCCTTCCAACTCCTCACATTCTGGGATTCTGTGAAATATTCACAAATGAGTTGTGTTGTATTTGGTACAACTGCTTTATGAAAAACTTGCATGCTAGAGGAGCTCAAGCTGAAAACAGAGCAGAGCCATCATTTTCTGTAGTGTCAGTCTGATGTCACGTAGTTTTAACAGGTACCCCAGCTCCTGGCTTCTTTTCCCTCCCCTGCACACACGAAAGATTCTGGCAGACAGGAGGAACAATGAGATTGCAAGAGGTGTGGCCAAGTGACAGATGAAAACGGAGCAATGTTATAAAGTATCTGTTGTATTAATAGCAGTTGCTGCAGCCTACAATTGATTCTACAGAGGAAAGGTGTGCACAGAGTCTACTGAAAGAAGCTCTTGTCGTCGTGCTGTCTAGGAGTTTACCTTCAAGTATGTTTTTGTCTGCACTTTAGCCAGATGTAGCATACTTCTACTGTCCAGTAGAGAACTACACAAATACAACACGGTCGAAGCCTTGGCTGCTCCACATTGACTCAACTGCTGGCACTGCAAATTAACCCCCGTGGCAGTAAACGTCACAATGACAATTGTATTCCTTTCTATCTGATCTGCTGTATTGCTTTTTAACTGCCTCTGACTGTCATTAGGGCCTTCACTGTCCTTCCTTAAATCAGATCCCTTTAATGCAAATACCAGGAGACAATGAGAATAGCTAGATTTTTATTTCTAAAGGTCTATTTTTCCGACTGAAAGGGTAAAAGCAGTTTGCCTCTCAAAGGCAAGATATTAATGATCTAATGATCTGTGACAGACTGTGGTCCTTCAGGGATGCGAAGTTGCTCACTTCTTGAGGCAGACTGCAGAACCCTGCTTGAGCAGCCATCTCCTGCCACTGCCACATTTGTGACTGCTGACCCTTTTCTAGCTGCATTATGAAGAGTGACAGAAGACTATTGGAGGACAGAGTCAATACTGCATTAGTTTCAGTGGGCAAAACCAGAGGGTGAACAGCATCTACACTATGAACACTGCACTTTGTGGTGACCAGCGGTTTCTTGCTGGTGTCCTCAGACAGTGCAAGTATAGGGAGCGACACAAAGTAGTGCTCACTCATCCATGTCATGCTGAGGTGATGCAGAAAGATCAGCATGAAGTTCACGGTGTCTTCCATCCTGCTCAAAACCACTCAGAAGCTGGGCAAGAGGAACCACACAGCCTTCAGCACACAAGTGACACGGAGCCTACATCCCTCCTGATTAAGGGAGACAGAGGCCCAAAGGAAGTACGTCTCACTGAGATGCAAGCCAGATATAGCTTGTGAGAAAAAAAAGTCCCCAAATCCCCAAGGAAAGATCATTTGTACTTGGGAAACTGAAATAAAAGCTGAACACAAACAGGAAAAGGAATGAGACGCTGTTAGAGCTTTGATGAACTCTTCAATAATATACTACTGTCCCAGTCTATGAACAGTATTTATAAGCAGAAAACGTTGAACTTTTGTAGAAGACTACAACTTTCTCAGGAGCTCAACTGCAGCTACAAGTCTTCATGACTTGTGCCGATTTCATGTGCTACAAGAGCTAGGCTAGCATTCAGGCACCGTCACGCTGTCTTTTAAGGCACTGGTTTGGTTGCAAAGATCTAATTCATTCTCATCTTAACAGTAAGAAACCATTGAGGTTCAACAGCCACTGATACTAGCAGAAGTCATTAGTCCCACAATGAAATTAGGCAGCTTCCTTTCCTTGGTCCAAAGCCAGTGCATTTTGTGACGCACATTTTCACAAAATACTCTAGCCTAGAGGATTCAAAAGCTGAGGAACCAAACAGCACTGAAGACTAAGCTAAGAAAAACCAACCATCATGCAAAACGCACTTCATACATAGCTTGGAATATATGGGGAGGGTCATCTGAAGAGTCTGAACTCAACTTGAAAAGAGAAAAGGTTTAGAATTAGATAAGCCATCCTGAGTTTAAAGGCATTTTTCAACACCAGGCTTTTTGGGGAACGGGCAGGACCGCAGGGATCATTACATGCCTTCCAGCAAACACAGACCAAATTGAAAGCAAGTGTCAATGAACTGCAGGCAGATTACGTGCTCACACTAGGAAAACAAAGGAATCATATGACAGTATATAAAGAATTAAAATAATTATTCCAAATTATTATTTCCCCACTTCCAAATTAAAATAATTCTGAACTTTTAAAATTTGCATTATCGTGCTTCTGCCTGAAAGTCTTCTGTGCTGTTTCACCACTTACGGAAATATGAAGCAAATTAACGAAAGCAAGGTAAAAATGGAGTTAAGAAAAATGCAAGACTAAAGCCGTGCTGTTTTCTTTCTCACCACTCATTTTCCTAACGTTCCTACCAGACTTTGACAGTAACCCAACAAATGCCAGTTTATCGCCCTGTTCCCCTGCAGTGATTCTGTGGTTTAGATATTACTCCCAGTTCAAGAAGTTTTCTTTCACTTTCACTGTAACTTTAGTACCTTGAATATACATTGCTAGCCATCTGCTGCCTTGTTTACAAATTTAAGGACAATGATTTAAACTAATAGGGTCGTCAGAAGCTGGAACAGGCTGCCCAGGGAGGTGGTGGAGTCACCATCCCTGGATGTGTTTAAAGAGCGGGTAGACGAGGTACTTAGGGATATGGTTTAGGGGGTAGACAGGAACGGTTGGACGTGATGATCTCAGAGGGCTTTTCCAACCGAGCAATTCTGTGTGATTCTGTGTGTGTGTAATAGGGAGAGGTCAGCCTAGGTTATAAACTTTAAAACTTGCAACATCTTCCCCTTCTTCTTGCCAACACTCTCAAGAGCCTACAAGCACATGCATTTTGGAGGCACATCCTGAATTAATCTGAAATCCCAGAGTGCCTGCCACTCTGCTCCTGTGCATGACTCAAAGCACCCATCGCCTTCAACATCAACCCTGGGATCCCAGCCCGGTGGGAAAGCTGTGCTGTGTTTGGCCTAGCCCCAGGGATCACTAGGACTTCAGTGATGATCACAGTCTCTAACTTGATGCATCCTCTTGATGCATCTTCATCTCACTTAATCAATGAAGTCCTCCTGGTTAGTTTTGGTTTTTTTTATAACATGACACAAGAGTGGTTTTTCTTCATTGCTTGTCAATAGGTAATCTCGCTAACAAGGATATTAGGAGGCACAGACAATTTTAAAGGATACATTCAAGATTTCTGCTGGTGCTTTTCTGGTTCTATTGCAAAACTTTTACATACCATACAAAACCACACGACGGTGGAGAGTACACCCGTGTGCTGTCAGCACAGGAACGAAGGCAAAGTTACATTAGACTAAGTAAGTTACGTTAGACTCCTCTGCAAACGCTGCAGGAAGGCTGTGATGATGCTGCTTTGAATGGGAAAGCTTTTAAACAGGTGTTAACACTGGGAAAAAGGAGGACACTGGAGGGGTAGCGCTGCGGCCAGCTCGCCAGCCCGCGGCTGTTGCCCGCTGCTCCAGCGCCCCCG